>NW_026651981.1:32500-45807 GCF_029873635.1 Malania oleifera | reverse complement strand
CTAAACCCTAACCCTAAGCCCTACAAACCCTAACCTTAAACTCTTAAAACCCTAAACTAAAATCCTAAACCGTAACCCTAAACCCCAAACAGTAAACCTAATACCTAAACAGTAAATCGTAAATCGTAAATCGTAAACCCTAAACCCTAAAAAACCCTAACCCCTTAAACACCTAACCCTACACCTCTAACCCAAACATAAAACCCCAAACCCTAACACTACACCCAAATCTTAAACCGTAAACCCCAAACCTTAAACCCTAAAAACCCTAAAGCCGAAACCCAAAATCGTAAACCCCTAAACCCCAAATCCTAACCCCTAAAACACTAAACCCTAAAACCTAAATATTAAACCCTAAATCCTAAAACCTAAACCCTAAAAACTAATCCTAAACCCTAACCCAAAACCCTAAACCCAAAACCCTAATCCCTAAACCCTAAACCCTAACCCTAAGTCTTAAACGCTAAACCCTTACCCTAAGTCCTAAACCCTAAATCCTAAACGCTTAACTCCAAAACCTTAAAACCTAAACCTCAACACTAAACCCTAAACCCAAAACTCGAAACCCTAAACCCTAAACCCTAAACCCTAAAACCCCTAATCCCTAAACCCAAAACGTAAAACCTAAACCCTAAAAAAAAAAACACTAAACCCTAGACCTGAAAACCAAAACCCTAAATCCTTGTCCCTAAACCATGAAAACCCTAAACCCTAAACCCTAACCCCAAACCCTAAACCACAAACCCTAAACCCCAAACCATAAACCCTAACCCCTAAAACATAGACCCTAGACCATAGACCCTAAACTTTAAACCCTAAACCCTAAACCCTTAAACCCTAGACCCTAGACCCAAAACCCTAAACCCTAAGCCCCAAATCTTAAACCCTAAGCCTTACACCCTAAACCCTAAACACTAAACCCTAAACCCTAACCCTAAACCCTAACTGTAAACCCTAACCCTAAAACCTAAACCCTAAACCCTAAAGCCTAAACCCTAAACCCTAAACCCTAAACACAAAACTCAAAATCCTAAAAACTCTCGATACTAAAACCTAAACCCCAACCCTAAACCCCAAACCCAAAACTCGAAACCCAAAACCCAAAACCATAAAACTCTAAACCGTAAAGCGCAAACCCTAAACCCTAACACAGAAAACCCTAAACCCTAAACCCCAAGTCTAGACCTTAAACCCAAAACCCTAAAACCTAGACCCAAAACCCTGAAAACTCTAAACCTTAAACGCTAAACCCTAACCATAAACCCTAAATTCTAAACACGAAACTCTAAACCCTAACCCCTAGACCCTAGACCCTAGACCCTAGACCCTAAACCCTAAACCCTAAACCCTAAACCTAAACCCATAACCCCAAATCGTAAACCCCAACCTCTAAACCGTAAACCCTAAACACTATACAGTAAACCCTAAACCCTAAACCCTAGATCGTAAATGCAAAACCAGAAACCCAAAACAAAAAGGCTTAAACCCTAAACCCTAAACCTTAAACCCTAAACCCCTAAACCATAAACCCTAACAGAAATATCCTAACCCAAAACACTGACCCTAAACTCTAAACCCTAAATCATAAACCCTAAGCCCTAAATTCTAAACCCTATACCGTGAACGTTAAACATTAAACCCTAAAATCGTAAACCTTAAACTGTGAACCTTAAACCCTAAACCCTAAACCCCAAAACTCCAAACCATAGGCCCAAAACTCTAAACCCCAAAATAGAAAACCCTAAACCCTAATAGCGTAAACCTTAAAGGCTAAACCCTAAACCCTGGACCCCAAACACAAAACAATAAACCCTAAACCCTAAACCCTAGACCCTAAACCTTAAACCTTAAACTCTAAACTTTAAACCCTAAATCTTAAACCTAAAACCAAAAACCATAAAAACTAAACCCTAAACGACAACCCCAAACCATTTGCAAAACCGAAAACAAAATGTACCATCGCTTCAGAAATTTTTAGCTACCCCAAAATTAAAGAAAAATAGTCCAAATCAGAGTTCAAACAGAATAGTTATGCCCTCTTCATTTTCCAATAGTCTTTAAAGTTTTACAGACCCTAAACCATAAACCCTAAACCCTAATCCCCAAACCCTAAACCCTAAAACCCAAAACGAAAACCTTATGCACTAAACCCTAAACCCTAAACCCTAAACCCTAAAACCAAAACCCTAAAGCCTTAAAATTCTAAACCAAAAAACCCAACCCCTAACACTAAACCCAAAAATCTAAACCATAAACCCTTAACCCGAACCCTAAGCCCTAAACACTAAACCCTAAACCCCAAACCATAAACCCTAAAGCCTAAACCTTAAATCCCAAAGCCCAAACCCAAAACCCAAAACCCTAAATCCATGACCGTAAACCTTAAACCTTAATATACAAACCCCTAGACCCTAAGCCCTAAACCCTTTACATAAATCCTAAACCCTAACCCTAAGCCCTACACCCTAAACCTTAAACTCTTAAAACCCTAAACCAAAATCTTAAACCGTAAACCCTAAACCCCAAACAGTAAAACCTAATACCCTAAACAGTAAATCGTAAATCGTAAATCGTAAACCCTAAACCCTAACCCCTAAACCCTAACCCTAAACCCTAAACCCTAAACCATAAAACCCCAAACCCTAAACACTAAACCCAAAATAGTAAACCGTAAACCCTAAACCTTAAACGCTAAACCCTAAAGCCTAAACCCAAAATCGTAAACCCTAAACCCCAAATCCTAACCCCTAAACCCTGAACCCTAAATCCTAAATATTAAACCCTAAATCCTAAAACCTAAACCCTAAAAACTAATCCTAAACCCTAACCCAAAACCCTAAATCCTAAATCCTAAATCCTAATTCTAAACCCTAAACCCTAACCCTAAGTCTTAAACGCTAAACCCTTACCCTAAGTCCTAAACCCTAAATCCTAAACGCTTAGCTCCAAAACCTTAAAACCTAAACCTCAACACTAAACCCTGAACCCAAAACTCGAAACCCTAAACCCTAAATCCTAAACCCTAAACCCTAACTGTAAACCCTAACCACAAACCCTAAACCCTAAAAGCTTTAAACCCTAAACCCTAAATCCTAAATCCAAAACACAAAACTCAAAGTCCTAAAAACTCTCGATACTAAAACCTAAACCCCAACCCTAAACCCCAAACCCTAAACTCGAAACCCAAAACCCAAAACCATAAAACTCTAAACCGTAAAGCGCAAACCCTAAACCCTAACACAGAAAACCCTAAACCCTAAACCCCAACCCCAGACCTTAAACCCAAAACCCTAAAACCTAGACCCTAAACCTTGAAAACACTAAACCCTAAATACTAAACCCTAACACTAAACCCTAAATTCTAAACATGAAACTCTAAACCCTAACCCCTAAACCCTAGACCCTAGACCCTAAACCCTAAACCCTAAACCCTAAACCTAAACCCATAACCCCAAACCGTAAACCCCAACCTCTAAATCGTAAACCTAAACACTATACAGTAAACCCTAAACCCTAAATCCTAGATCGTAAACGCAAAACCAAAAACCCAAAACAAAAAACCCTAAACCCTAAACCCTAAACCATAAACCCTAACACAAAATCCTAACCCAAAACACTAACCCTAAACTCTAAACCCTAAATCATAAACCCTAAGCCGTAAATGCTAAACCCTATACCATGAACGTTAAACATTAAACCCTAAAATCGTAAACCTTAAACTGTGAACCTTAAACCCTAAACCCTAAACCCCAAAACTCCAAACCGTAGGCCCAAAACTCTAAACCCTTAAATAGAAAACCCTAAACCCTAATAGCTTAAACCTTAAAGGCTAAACCCTAAACCCTGGACCCCAAACACAAAACAATAAACCCTAAACCCTAAGCCCTAGACACTAAACCTTAAACCTTAAACCCTAAACTTTAAACCCTAAATCTTAAACCTAAAACCAAAAACCATAAAAACTAAACCTTAGACGACAACCCCAAACCATTTGCAAAACCGAAAATAAAATGTACCATCGCTTCAGAAATTTTTAGCTACCCCAAAATTAAAGAAAAATAGTCCAAATCAGAGTTCAAATAGAATAGTTATGCCCTCTTCATTTTCCAACAGTCTTTAAAGTTTTACAGACCCTAAACCCTAAACCCTAAACCCTAATCCCCAAACCCTAAACCCTAAAACCAAAAACCCAAACCTTATGCACTAAACCCTAAACCCTAAACCCAAAAACCAAAACCCTAAAGCCTAAAAATTCTAAACCAAAAAACCCAACCCCTAACACTAAACCCTAAACACTAAACCCAAAAATCTAAACCATAAACCCTAAACCCGAACCCTAAGCCCTAAACACTAAACCCTAAACCCCAAACCATAAACCCTAAAGCCTAAACCTTAAATCCCAAAGCCCAAACCCAAAACCCAAAACGCTAAATCCAAGACCGTAAACCCTAAACCTTAAACCACAAATCCCTAGACCCTAAGCCCTAAACCCTTTACATAAATCCTAAACCCTAACCCTAAGCCCTACACCCTAAACCTTAAACTCTTAAAACCCTAAACCAAAATCTTAAACCGTAAACCCCAAACAGTAAAACCTAATACCCTAAACAGTAAATCGTAAATCGTAAATCGTAAACCCTAAACCCTAACCCCTAAACCCTAACCCTAAACCCAAAAGCCTAAACCATAAAACCCCAAACCCTAAACACTAAACACAAAATGGTAAACCATAAACCCTAAACCTTAAACGCAAAACCCTAAAGCCTAAACCTAAAATCGTAAACCCTAAACCCCAAATCCTAACCCCTAAACCCTAAACCCTAAACCCTAACTATTAAACCCAAAATCCTAAAACCTAAACCCTAAAAACTAATCCTAAACCCTAACCCAAAACCCTAAATCCTAAATCCTAATTCTAAACGCTAAACCCTAACCCTAAGTCTTAAACGCAAAACCCTTACCCTAAGTCCTAAACCCTAAATCCTAAACGCTTAACTCCAAAACCTTAAAACCTAAACCTCAACACTAAACCCTAAACCCAAAACTCGAAACCCTAAACCCTAAACCCTAAACCCTAAAACCCTAATCCCTAAACCCTAAAACGTAAAACCTAAACCCTAAAACAAAAAACACTAAACCCTAGACCTGAAAACCAAAACCCCAAATCCTTGTCCCTAAACCATGAAAACCCTAAACCCTAAACCCTAACCCCAAACCCTAAACCCCAAACCATAAACCCTAACCCCTAAAACCTAGACCCTAGACCATAGACCCTAAACCCTAAACCCTAAACCCTAAACCCTAAACCCTTAAACCCTAGACCCTAGACCCAAAACCCCAAACCCTAAACCCTAAACCCTAAACACTAAATAGTAAAACCTAAACACTAAACCCTAGACCGTAAAAGCAAATCCCAAAACCCAAAACCTTAAACCCTAAACCCTAAACCTTAAACACTAAACCCCTAAACCTTAAACCTTAACACTAAACCCAAAACCCTAAACCCTAATCGTAAACTCTAAACCCTAAACCTTAAACCCTAAACCCTAAATGCTAAACCCTATACCGTGAACACAAAACACTAAACCCTAAAACCGTAAACCCTAAACCCCAATACTCCAAACTGTAAACCATAAACCCCAGAACCTAAATCCTAAAATAGAAAACCCTAAAACCTAACAACCTAATCCTTAAACGCTAAACCCTAAACCCTAAACCTTAGACCCTAAACCTTAAACCCTAAACTCTAAACCCTAAACCTTAGACCCTAAAAACTAAACCTCAAACCATAACCCGAAACCAACTGCAAAATCGGAAACCAATCATACCATCACCTCACAAATTTTTTGCTACCCCAAAATAAAAATAAAAAAATCGTCCAAATTGGAGTTCAAACGAAAATGTTATGTGCTTTTCACTTTCTTAGTCTTTAAAGTTTGACAGAACCTAAACCCAAAACCCTATACCCTAATTCCTAAACCCTAAACATTAAAACCCTAAACCCTACCCCTAAGCACTAAACCCTAAACCCTAAACCCTAAAACCCAAAGCCCTAAACCCTAAACCCTGAACCCTACAAACCCTAAACACTAATTCGAAACCCTAAACCCTAAATCCTAAACCTTAAACTGCAAACCCTAAACCCAAAACCGAAAACCCTGAAACCTAAAACCCTAATCCCCAATCCTAAATCCTAAACCCTAAACCCTAAACCCTAAACACAAAACCCTAAACCCTAACCCTAAGCCCTAAACCCTAAACCCTAAACCCTAAAAACCCTAAACTCTAATCCTAAACCCTAAACCCTAAATCCTAAACCCTAAACCCCAAACCCTGAACCCAAAACCCTAAACCCTAAAATCTAAAACCCTAACCCCTAAACCCTAAACCCTAACCCTGAACCAAAAACCCTAAACCCTAAACCCAAAACCCTAACCCTAAACCCTAGACCCTAAACCTTAAACCCTAAACTCTATACCCTAAAGCTTAAACCTTAAAATCATAAACCCAAAACCGTAAACCTTAAACTCTAAATCCTAAACCTAAAACCCTAAAAACTAAACCATAAACCATAACCCTTAAACTTTAGACCCTAAACTTAAAACCCTAACAACTAAACCGTAAACCATAACCCCGAGTCAACTCCAAAATCAAAAACCAATCATACCATCGCTTCAGAAATTTTCTACTACCCCAAAATAAAAAATAAAAAAAAAATTGTCCAAATTTGAGTTCAAACGAAGAAGTTGTGCCCGCTTCATTTTCCTATAAACTTTAAAGTTTGACAAACCCTAAACCTAAAAGCCTAAACCCTAAACCCTAAACCCTAAACCCTAAACCCTAACCTTAAACCCTAAACCCTAAACCCTAACCCCTAAACCTTAGACCCTAGACCCTAGACCCTAAACCCTAAACCTTAAACCCTAATCCCTAAACCCTAAACCCCAAACCCTAAACCCTGAACCCTAAACCCCAAAGCTTAAACCCTAAACCCTAAACACGAAACAGTAAACCCTATACCCTAAACACAAGATCGTAAACGCAAAACCCAAAACACAAAACCCAAAACCCTAAACCCTAAACCTTAAACCCTAAACCCCTAAACCATAAACCCTAACACTAAACCCTAACCCTAATCTCTAAACACTAAACCTTAAACCCTAAACCCTAAATGCTAAACCCTATACCGTGAACGCTCAACACTAAACCCTAAAACCATAAACACTAAACCGTAAATCATAAATCCTAAGCCCTAAACCACAAAAGTCTAAACCGTAAACCCCAAACCCCAAACCCTAAACCCTAAACCCTAAACCCAAAAATAGAAAACCCTAGACCCTAACAGCCTAAACCTTAAATGCTAAACCCTATATCCTAAACCCTAGACCCCATACACTGAATAATAAACCCTAAACCCTAGACCCTAAACCTTAAACCCTAAACACTAAACCCTAAACCTTAAACCCCAAACCAAAAACCTTAAAACTAAACATTAAAACATAACACAAAACTGACCACAAAACTGAAAACCAATCGTACCATCGCTTGAGGAATTTTTTGGTACCCAAAAAAAAAAAAATCGTCCAAATCGGAGTTCAAACAAAAAAGTTATGCCCTTTTCATCCTCCTAAAGTCTTTAAAATTTGACAAACCTCAAACAAAAAACCCAAAACCCTAACCCTAAGCGTAAACCCTAAACTCTAAACCCTAGAACCAAAACCCTAAACCCTAAAAACCTTGAACCCTAAACCCTAAACCCTAAAATCTAAACCCTAAACCCTAACACTAAGCCCTAAACACTAAACCCTAAACCCTAAACCCTAAAGCCTAAACCATAAATCCTAAAGCCAAAACACAAAACCCAAAACTATAAATCGAATACCATAAACCCTAAACCTTAAACCATACATCCGTTGAACCTAAACCCTAAACCCTAAACCCTAAACCCTAAACCCTAAACCCTAACTCTAAGCCCTAAACTCTAAACCCTAATCCTAAACCCTAAACCCTACAGCCTAAAGCCTAAACCCCAAACCTTAAACCCAAAACCCTAAACCCAAAAACCTAAAACCCTAAACCCTAAACGCTAAACCCTAAACCCGAAACCCTAAACCTTAACCCTAAACCCTAAATCCTAAACCATAAAGCCCTAAACCCTAAACACTAAACCCAAAATCGTAAACCGTAAACCCTAAACCCTAAACTGAAAACCCTAAACCCTAAACCCTATACCCTAAATCCTAAACCCTAAGCCCTACACCCTAACCATAAAACCTAAACCCTAAATCTTAAAGCCTAAATCCTAAACCCTAAACCCTAAACCCTAACCCTAAACCCTAAACCCTAGAAACTATAAACCCTAAACCCTAAATCTTAAACCCCAACCCTAAACCCCAAACCCTTAACCATAAACCCTAAACTCTAAAACCTAAAAACCCTAAACCCTAAAGCCAAAATGCCAACTTTAAACCCTAAACCCAAAACTCGAAACCCTAAACCCTAAACCCTAAACCCCAAACCCTAAACCCTAAACCCCAAACCCTAAACCTTAAACCCTAAAACCCTAAACCCTAAACCCTAAACCCTAAAGCTTTACACCCTTAAAAGTAAACCCTAAACAATAATACAGAAAACCCAACACCCAAAACCTTAACCTTAGACCTGAAACCCAAAACCCTAAATCCAAGACCCTAAACCCTGAAAATCCTAAACCCGAAACCCAAACCCTGAACCCTAAACCCAAAACCCGAAACCCAAAACCCTAAACCCTAACCCCTAAACACTAAACCCTAGACCCTAATCCCTAAACCTTAAACCCTAAACCCTAAACCCTAAACCCTAAACCCTAAACGCTAAACACTAAACTAAAAACCCAAAACCCTAAACCCTAGACCGTAAACGCAAAACCCAAAACCCAAAACCCAAAACCCTAAAACCTAAACCTTAAACCCAAAACCCCTAAACCCTAAACTCTAACACTAAACCCTAAACCTTGAACCGTAAAAACCCTAAACCCTAATCCCGAACCCTAAACCCTAAACCCTAAACTCAAAACCCTAATCCCTAAAACCTAAAACGCTAAGCCCTAAACCCTATACCCGAAACTCTAAACCCTAAACCCTAAACCCTTAACCATAAAACCCTTAACCCTAAACACTAAACCCAAAACCGTAAACCGTAAACCCAAAGCCCTAAACCCTAAACCCTAAACCCTAAACCCAAAACCCAAAACCCTAAACCCCAAATCCTAAACCCTAAACCCTAAACCCTAAACCCTAAATCCTAAACCCTAGTCCTAAACCCTAACCCTAAACCCTAAGCCCTAAAAACAGTAAACCTTAAACCCTCAATCCTAACCCTAAACCCAAAACTGTAGACCCTAAATCCTAAACCATAAACTCTAAAACCAAAAAACCCTAAACTCCAGAACCTAAACCCCAACCCTAAACCCTAAACCCTAAACCATAAACCGTAAACCCTAAACCGGAAAGCCCTAAATCCAAAACCCTAAATCTCTAAACCCTAAAACGAAAACCCTAAACCTTAATATTGAAAACCCTAAACCGTAAACCCTAACCCTAGGCCTAAAACAAAAGACCATAAATCCTAGACCAAAAACCCTGAAAACCCTAAACCCTAAACCCTAAACCTTAATCGAAAACCCGAAACCCTAACACAGAAAACCCAAAACCCAAAACCCAAATCCCTAAAAACGCTAAATCCTAAACCCTGAAAACCCTAAACCCGAAACCCTAAACCTGAACCCTAAACCCTAAACCCGAAACCCTAAACCCTAACCCCTAAACCCAAAACCCTAAACACTAGACCCTAAACCTTAAAACCTAAACCCTCTAAACCCTAAACCCTAAACCCAAAACCCTAAACACATAACCCTAAACCTAGAAACCTAAACCCTAAACCCTAAACACTAAATAGTAAACCCTAAACCCTAAACCCTAGACCGTATACGCAAAACCCAAAACCCAAAACCTTAAAACATAAACCTTCAACCCTAAACCCCTAAACCCTAAACCCAAACACTAAACCCTAAACCTTAAACCCAAAAAACCCTAAACCCTAATCCTAAACCCTAGACCCTAAACCTTAAAACCTAAACCCTAAACCCTAAACCTTGAACCCTAAACCCTAAACACATAACCATAAATCCCGAAACCTAAACCCTAAACACTAAATAGTAAACCCTAAATCCTAAACCCAAGATCATATACGCAAAACCCAAAACCCAAAACCCTAAACCCTAAACCCTAAAACCTAAACCTTAAACCCTAAACCCCCAAATCCTAAACCCTATCACTAAACCCTAAACCCTAAACCCACAAAACCCTAAACCCTAATCCTAAACCCTGAACCCTAAAACCCAAACCCTAAACCCATAACTCTAAACCCTAAAACGTAAAACGCTAAGCCCTAAACCCTATACCCGAAACCCTAAACCCTAAACCATAACTTTAAACCCTAAACCCAAAACCATAAAACCCTTAACCCTAAACACTAGACCTAAAACCGTAAACCGTAAACCCTAGGCCCTAAACCCAAAATCCCAAACCCTAAATCTAAAACCCTAAACCCTAATCCGCAAATCCTAAACCCTAAACCCAAAATCCCAAACCCTAAATCCTAAACCCTAACACTAAACCCTAAACCCTAAACCCTAAAAACAGTAAACCCTAAACCGTAAATCGTAACCCTAAACCCAAAACCCTAACCCTAACCCCTTGACCCTAAATCCTAAACCCTAAACTCTAAAACCTAAAAACCCAAAACAATAAAACCTAAAATCCAACCCAAAACCCAAAACCCTAAACCCTAAACCTTAAACCCTAAACTCTAAATCCTAAAACTCTAAATCCTAAAATGAAAACCCTAAACCCTAATATCGAAAACCTTAAATCCTAAACCCTAACCCTAGACCTAAAATCCTAGACCCTAAACCCTAGAAACCCTAAACCCTAAACCTAAACCTAATCCTAAACCCTAAACCCGAAACTCAAAACCCTAAACCATAACCCCTAAACCCTAGACCCTAAACCCAAGACCTTAAACACTAAACCCTAAACCCTAAACCCTGAACCCTAAACCCTAAACCCATAACCCTAAACCCTGAACCCTAAGCACTAAACCCCAAACCCTAAACCCTAAACACTAAACAGTAAACCCTAAACCCTAAACCCTTGATCGTAAATGCAAAACCTAAAACCCAAAATCCTAAACCCTAAACCTTAAACCCTAAACCCTAACACTAAACCCTAAGCCCTAAACCCTAACCCTAAACACTAAACCGTACACCTTAAACCCTAAACCCTAAAACATAAAACCCTAAACCCTAACAGCTTAAACTATAAACGCTAAACCCTAAACCCTAAAACCCAAACACTATACAATTAAACTTAAGCCCTAAACCCTTGCCCCTAAACCTTAAACCCTAAACCCTAAACCCTAAACCTTAAATACTAAACCAAAAACACTAAAAAAAAACCTTAAACCGTAACCCCAAATTGACGGTAAAATCGAAAAGCATTGCTTCAAAAATTTTTTGCTACCCCAAAATAAAAAAAAATTGTCCAAATCGGAGTTCAAACGAAAACGTTATGCCCTTTCATTTCCCAACAGTCCAAATCGTACAATCGCTTCACTTTTAAAGTTTGACAGACCGTAAATCATAAACGTTAAACCCTAATCCCTAAATCCTAAGCCCTAAAACCCTAAACCCTAACCCTAAGCACAAAACCCTAAACCCTAAACCCTAAAACCTAAACACCAAACCCTACAAACCCTAAACCCTAAACCCTAACCCCTAACCTTAACCCCTAAACCCTAACCCTAAACCCTAAACACTAAACCCTAAACCCTAAACACTAAACCCCAAACCCTAAAGCCTAAACCTTAATTCCTAGAGCCTATACCCAAAACCAAAAACCCTAAATCGAAGACTGTAAACCATAAACCCAAAACCCTAAACCCCTAGACACTAAACCCTAAATACTAAACCCTAAACCCTAAACCCTAAACTTTAACCCTAGGCCCTAAACCCTAAACCCTAATCCTAAACCCTAAACCCCAAACCCTAAACCCAAAACCCAAAACCCTAAAACCTAAACCGTAGTCCCTAAACCCTAGCCATAAACCCTAAACCTTAGACCCTAGACCCTAAACCTTAAACCCTAACCCAAGACCCTAAACCCTAAAGCCTAAAAGCTAAACCCAAAACTATAAACACTAAACCTTAACCTTAAACCCTAAACCCTAAACCATAGACCCTAAATCTCAAACCATAAACCTTAAACCCTAAACTCTGAACCCTAAACTTAAACTCTAAAAACATAAACACTAAACCATAAACCTTAAACTTTAAAGCCTAAACCTAAAACCCTAAAAACTAAACCGTAAACCATAACCCTTAAACCTTAAACCCTAAACCTAAAACCTTAAAAACTAAACCGTAAACTATACCCCAAGCCGACTCCAAAATCGGAAACCAATCGTACCATCACCTCAGAAATTTTCTACTACCCCAAAATAAAAAAATAAAAATAAAACGTCCAAATTGGAGTTCAAACAAAGAAGTTATGCCCGCTTCATTTTCCTATAAACTCTAATGTTTGACAAACCCTAAACCCCAAACCTAAAACCCAAAACCCCAAAACCCTAATCCCTAAATCCTAAAATCCTAAACCCAAACCCTAAACCGTAAACCTTAAACACTACAAACCCTAAACCCTAACCCCTAACCTGAAACCCGAAACCCTAAACCCTAAACCCTAAACCCTAAGCCCTAAACCCTAAATCCCTAGACCCTAGACCCTAAACCCTAAACCCTAAACCCTAAACCTTAAACCCTAAACCCTAAAACTCCTGAACCCTAAACTATAAAACCTAACCTTAAACCCTAAACCTTAAACCCTAAATCCAAAACCCTAAACCCTAAACCCTAATCCCTAAAAATTGTAAACCCTAAACCGTATACCCTAACCTAAAACCCTAAACCCTAAATCCTAAACATTAAACCCTAAACCCTAAACCATAAACCCTAATCCCTAAAAATCATAAACCCTAAACCCTATACCCTAAACCCTAATCCCTAAAATCCCAAACCATAAACCATAAACCCTAAACTATAAAACTATAAACTGTAAACCCTAAACCCTAAACCCTAAACCTTAATCCCTAAACCCCAAACCCTAAATCCCTAAACTGTAAAACTCTACACCCTAAAATGTAGATCCTAAAACCTAATAAAGAAAACCCTAAACCCTAAACCCTAACCCTAGAACTTAAACCCAAAACCC
>NW_026651981.1:0-27500 GCF_029873635.1 Malania oleifera | reverse complement strand
TATCTTTGGTTCGTGATGCAATTATAATCATTGGGTCCACGTTTGTTACTTTATACATTTGGTTCATGATTAACTTATAATCATTGGGTTAGGGTTTGTTAGTTTATACTTTCAGTTCACGTTTCATTTATAAACCTTGGGTTGGAGTTTCCTATCAAAAATCTGAATTTTAACTTTCTTGGGCAAGCATTCCAATATTGTTTGCTGGGCGTGTCAATTGAGGTTCGCATCATTTGGTATCAGAGCTTAGGCTCTAAAATCAAGTTTACTATCCTTTAATATTTTGTTCCTCGTAATCGTCTTATCTTGTTCCGTTCGTGTTCATCATTCATCGTTCTTCTTTTGTGGCGTACACGAAGTTGAAAAAAAAAAGATGTCACAAAAAAAAAAAAAAAAAAAAAAAGAGACGTCAAAAAAGAAAAGACAGCAAAAAGGAAATTTTTTTTCCTACTCCTTTAATTCGTTGTTTCTACAATATTTTCTTGTAGTATTGGTTTACATGGATTAGAGGTCAAATCCTTTTGAAGAGAGGGGGAATGATGAGAATCAATAAGCACCATTGAAGGATCCATTGCACGTTTTAGTTGGACCTATCACAAGAGTGAGATCCAAGAAGATCAAAGAAGTACTTTATGGGCTAATTCAAGTTATTTGGGCTTATTCAAAAACGGGGCACTCCAAGCTTGGCCTAAAGAAAGATGAAGGTTTAATAAAACTTAATCCAAGTTTTTAATGGAGATGATCTTGCTTAATGGCTGTAAACTCCTTAATAATGGTGAGCTAATTCAAATATGAGATTTGACTTAATGGTGTAATATTGTAAGACAACTTAGCTTGCATGGGTTTTTAGTAAGTTATGAGAGTCATTAATGTGTCTAGAAAGTTGATGTATTTATTGTGTGTCTCCCATGCTTGTGTGGGAATTGCTAAGTATTTAATGTCCTTGTCGCCAATGCTTGTGTGGGAATTGCTAAATGTTTAATGTCCTTGTCTCCCATTCTAGCTATATATATCTCACCATTGTAAAAGGACAACATAATGGAATAAAAATGTGAGGCTTTGTTTCTTCTTGGTTCTTTTGAGAACTTGTGAACTTATCAAGGAATCCTTCCTTGTGGCGTTCAAATCTTATACCTTTGGTTCGTGATTTAATTATAATCACTAGGTCGAGGTTCTATACCTTTGGTTCGTGATGCAATTATAATCATTGGGTCAAGGTTTGTTACTTTATACCTTTGGTTCATGATTAACTTATAATCATTGGGTCAGGGTTTGATTCTTTATACTTTCGGTTCACGTTTCATTTATAAACGTTGGGTTGGAGTTTCCTATCAAAAATATGAATTTTAGCTTTCATGGGCATACATTCCAATATTGTTTGCTGGGTCTCAACGCCTGTCGATTGAGGTTCGCATCAAAACTCTACACCCTAAATCGTAAACCCTAACCGTAATCCCAACCCCTGAACCCTAACCGTAAACCCTAAACCCTAAAACTCAAAACCCTAAGCCCTAAATCCTAACCCTAAACCCTAAACCCTAACCCTAAACCCTAAACCCTAAACCCTAAATCCTAAACCTTAAACTCAAAACCCTAAAAACCCAAAGCCTTAAAAGTTAAACCCCAACATTAAACCCTAAACCCTAAACCCGAAACCCTAAACCCTAAACCCTAAACCCTAGACCCTAAACCCTAAACCCTAAACCCTAAACCTTAAATCCAAAAGACTAAACCAAAAACCCAAAACCATAAATCCTAGACCAAAAACCCTAAACCCTAAACCATAAACCATAAACCCCTAGACCATAAAACCTAAACCCTAAACCCTAAACTTTAACCCTAACTCTAAGCCGTAAACCCAAAACCCTAAACCCAAATGACCCAAAACCCTAATCCTAAACCCTACACCCTAAACCGTAAACCATAAAACCCTAAACCCTAAACCCCAAGGCCAAAATCCTAAACCCTAAACCCGAAACACTAAACCCTAAACCCTAAGCCCTAAGACCTAAAAACTGTAAACCCTAAACCCTAAACCCCAAAACACTAAACCCTAATCCCTAAAACCCTAAACCCTAAACCCAAAACCCTTAACCCTAAACCCTAAACCCTAAACCCTAAACCCCAAAACCCTAAACCCTAAACCCTAAACCTTAAATCCTAAATGCTAAACCCAAAACCCTAACCTTAAACCCTAACCCTAAACCCTAATCCCTAAACCCTAAATCCTAAACCCTAAACCTCAAACCCTAAACCATAAACACTAAAAACCCGAAACCCTAAACCCTAAACCCTAAAACCTAACCCTAAACCCTACACCCTAGGCCTAAACCCTAAACCCTAGACCCCACACACTAAACACTGAACACTAGACCGTAAGCCATAAACCCTAAACTCTAAACCGTACACCTTAAACCCTAAACGCAAAATGCCAAATCCTATACCGTGAACCCTAAACACTAAACCATAAAACCATAAACCATAAATTGTAAACCTTAAACCATAAATCCTAAACCTGAAACAATAAAAACTATACATTAAACAACCACCTCGAATTGACTGTAAAATTGGCAACCAATCGTACCATCGTCCAAATCGGAATTCAAACGAACAAGTTATGCCCTCTTCATTTTCCTACAATCTTTAAAGTTTGACAGACCCTAATCCAAAATTCCTAAGCCCTAATCCCAAAACCCTAAAACCTAAAACCCCAAACCCTAACCCTAAACACAAAACCCTAAACCCTAAACCTAAAACCTAAACCCTAAATCCAAAAATCCTTAACCCCAAAACCCATACCCCTAACCTTAAACCCTAAACCCTAAACACTAAACCCTAAACCCTAACCCTAAGCACAAGACCCTAAACCCTAAACCCAAAACCCTAAACTCTAAACCCTAACCATAAATCCTAAACCCTAAACACTAACCCCTAAACCCTAAATCCGAAAAACCTTAAACCCTAAACCGCCCTAATACTAAAGCCCACATCATAAACCCAAAACCCAAAACCCTAAACCCTAAACCCTAAAACCTAAACCCTAACCCTAACCCTAAACCCTAAACCCTAAACACTAAACCCTAAACCCTAAACCCTAAACCAGAAACCCTAAACCCTAAACCCTAAAACCTAAACCCAAAACCTTAAATCCTAAACCCTAAATCCTAAACCCAAAACCCCAAGCCCTAAACCCAAGACCCAAAACAATAAACCCTAAACGCTAAACCCAAAACCTAAAACCCTAGACCCTGAACCCTAAAACCTAAACCCTAAACCCAAAACCTAAAACCTTAAACCCAAAACCCTAAACCCAAAACCCTAAATCCTAAACACTAAACCTTCAACCTAAAACCTTGAACCCCAAACCCTACACCCTAAACCCTAAACCTTAAACCTTAAATCCTACATCCAAAACCCAAAACCACAAACCAAAAACCCTAGACCCTCAAACGTAAACCCAAAACCCTTGACCATGAACCCTAAACCCTAAACCCTAAACCTTAACTTTAAACCCCAAACACAAAACCCTAAAGCCTAAGGTCCAAACCCTAAACCCTAAACCCTAAACCCTAAACACTAGAAACCATAAACCCAAAGCCCTAAACCCTAACACTAAACCATAAACCGTAAACGCGAAACCCTAAACCCTAAACCCTAAACCCTAAAACCCTAAACCCTCAACCCTAAAACTCTAAACCCTAAATTGTAAACCCTAAACCCTAAAATAGAAAACCCTAAACCCTAAACCTAGACCCTAAACCCTAAACCTTAAACCCTAAACCCTAAGCCGTAAATCCTAAACCCTAAACACTGAACCCTAAACCCTAAACCCTAAATCCTAGACCCTAAACCTTAAACCCTAACCCTAAACCCTAAACCCAAAACCCTAAACCCTAGACTCTAGCCCTAAACCCTAACCCTAAACCCTAAACCCTAAACCCTAGACCCCAAACACTAAACACTAAACACTAGATCCTAAACCATAAACCCTAAACTCTAAATCCTACACTTTAAACCCAAAACGCTAAATGCTAAACCCTATACCACGAACCTTAAACACTAAACCTTAAAACCATAAACCCTAAACCGTAAACCTTAAACCATAAATCCTAAACTTAAAACCATAAAAACTAAACCTTAAACCACAACCCCGAACTTGCTGTAAAATCGGAAACCAAGCGTACCATCATCCAAATCAGAATTCAAACGAACAAGTAATGCCCTTATAATTTTCCTACAATCTTTAAAGTTTGACAGACCCTAAACCCTAATTCCTAACCCTAAACCCAAAACCCTAAGCCCTAAAACCCCAAACGCTAACCCTAAACACTAAACCCAAATCCCTAAACCCTAAAACCTAAACCTTAAACCCTAAAAATCCTAAACCCTAAACACATACCCCTTACCTTAAACCCTTAGCCCTAACACTTAGCCCAAAACACTAAACCCCAAACCCTGCACCCTAAACCCTAAACCCTAAAAGCCCTTAAACCCTAACCCTAAATCCTAAACCATAAACCCTAAATCTGGAAAACCCTAAACCCTAAACCGCCCTAATCCAAAACCCCACACCATAAACCCTAAACCCTAAACCCTAAACCCTAATCCCCAACCATAAATCCTAAACCCTAAACACTAAACCCTAAACCCTAAACCCTAAACCAGAAACCCTAAACCCTAAACCCTAAACCCTAAACCCTAAACCCTAAACCTTAAATCCTAAACCCTAAACCCTAAGCCCAAAACCCCAAACCCTAAACCCAAAACCCAAAACAATAAACCCTAAACCCTAAACCCAAAACCCTAGACTCTGAATCTTAAAACCTAAACTAGAAACCCTAAACCCTAAACCCAAAACCCTAAAACCAAAACCCAAAACCCAAAACCCAAAACCCAAAACCCTAAACCCAAAACCCTAAACCCAAAACCCTAAACACTAAACCCTAAACAATAAACCCTAAACACTAAACCCTGAACCCCAACCCCTGAACCCGAAACCCTAAACCCTAAACCCTAAACCATAAATCTTAAACCCTAAACCCTAAACCCCAAACCAAAAACCCTAAAGCCTAGACACTAAGCAACAAACCCTAAATCGTAAACCGTAAACCCTTGACCCTGAACCCAACACCCTAAACCCTAAAACCCCAAACCCTAAACCCAAACTCTAAACCCCAAACACTAAACCCTAAAGCCTAAAGCCCAAACCCTAAACCCTAAACCCTAAACCCTAAACACTAAACACTAGCAACCCTAAACCCTAAACCCTAATCCTAAACCATAAACCCTAAACCCAAAACCTAAACCCTAAACCTTAAAACCCTAAACCATAAACCCTAAAACTCAAAAACCTAAATCGTAAACCCTAAACCCTAAAACAAAAAACCCTAAACCCTAAACCCTAAGCCCTAAACCCTAACCCTAAACCCCAACCCTAGAACATAAACCCTAACCCCAAACCGTAAACCGTAAACCCTAAACCCTAAAACCCAAACCCAAACCCTAAACCCTAAACCCTAAACCCTAGACCCTAAAGCTTAAACCCTACACATTAAACCCTAAACTCTAAACCCTAAAGATTAAACCCAAAAATCGTAAACCGTAAACACCGAGCCGACTCCAAAATCAGAAACCAATCATGCCATCGCTTCAAAAATTTCTACTACCCCAAAATCAAAGAAAGAAATCGTCCAAACTGGAGTTCAAATGAAGAAGTTATGCACGCTCCATTTTTCTATAAACTTTATAGTTTGACAAACCTTATATCCTAAACACCTAAACCCTAAACCCTAAACCTAAAATCCTAAACCCTAAACCTTAAATCCTAAAACCCTAAACCCTAACCCTAAACCCTAAACCCTAAACACCCTAAACCCTAAACACCCTAACCACTAACCCCTAACCCCAAACCCCAAACCCTAAACCCTAAACCCTAAAACCCTGGACCTTAAACCCTAAACACGAAACCCTGAACCAGAAACCCCAAACCCTAACCCTAAAACCCTAAACCCTAAACCCTAAACCCCTAGACCCTAAACCCTAAACCCTAAACCCTAAACCCTAAACCCTAAACCCTAAACCCCTAGACCCTAAACCCTAAACCCCAAGCCCTAAACCCTAACCCTAAGCCCTAAACCCAAAACCCTAAACCCTAAACCTTAAACCCTAAAACTCCTAAACCCTAAACCTTAAACCCTAACCCTAAACCCTAAACCCTAAACCCAAAACACTAAACCCTAAACCCTAAACCATAAAACCCTAAACCGTATAACCTAAACCCTAAACCCTAAACCCAAAAGCCTAAACCCAAAATCCCAAACCCTAACCCCTAAACCGAAAACCCCAAACCCTAAACCCTAAACCCTAGACCCTAAAATATAAACCCTAAACCCAAATCCCAAAACCCAAAACCCTAGACCCAGAACCCTCTACCCTAAACCTTAAGCCCCAAACCCCAAACCCCAAACCCTAAACCCTAAACCCTAAACCCTAAACACTAAACCCTAAACCCTAAACCCTAAAACCCAACCCCTAAACCCTAAAAACCCTATACCTTATACCCTAAACCCTAAACGCCATCCCTAAAACCTAAACCCTTAACCCGAAACCCTAAAATACTAAGCTCTAAAACCTAAAACCCTAAACCCTAAACCCTAAATCCTAAAATAGAAAACTCTAAACCCTAAACCCCAACCCTAGACCCTAAACCCTAAACCCAAAACCACAAATCCTAAATCAAAAACCCTAAACCCTAAACCCAAAACCCTAAACACTAAACCCCATACCTCAAACCCTAAACCCTAAACCCTAAACCCTAGACCCTAAACACTAAACAATAAACCCAAAACCTTAAACCCTAGACCGAAACCTTAAACCCTAAACTCTAAACACTAAAGCTTAAACCCCAAACCCTATTAACGCAAAACCATATACTGTGAACCCAGAACACTAAACCTTGACACCATAAACCCTAAGCGTAAAGCTTTAGCCTTAATCCCTAGACCAAAAACCCTAAAAACTAAACCGTAGACCATAACCCCGAGCGTACTCCAAAACCGGAAACCAATCATACCATCGCTTCAGAAATTTTCTACTACTTAAAAATAAAAATAAAAAATTGTCCAAGTCGGAGTTCAAAAGAAGAAGTTATGCCCTCTTCATTTTCCAATAAACTTTAAAGTTCGACAGACCCTAAACCCTAAACCCGAAACTATAAACCCTAAATGCTAAACCCTAAAACGCTAAACCCTAACCCTAAACCCAAAACCCTAAAGATCTTAAACCCAAAACCCTAACCCCTAACCTGAAACCCGAAACCCTAAACCTTAAACCTTAAACACTAAACCCGAAATCCTAAACCCTAAGCCCAAAACCCAAAACCTTAAACTAAAAATCCAAAACCCTAAATCCTAAATCCTAAACCGTAAACCGTAAACCCTAAACCCTAAACAGCTAGTTTCAAAACTCGAAACCCTAAACCCTAAACCCTAAACCGTAAAAATTTAACCCTAAAACGCCTAAACCCTAAACCTTAAACCCTAACCTTAAATCCAAAACCCTAAACCATAAAACCCTAAACACTAAACACTAAACCCAAAACCGTAAACCGTAAACCCTAAACCCAAAACCAAAAACCCTAAAAACTAAACCAACAATTTTAAACCCTAATCCCTACACCCTAAACCCTAAAAACTAAACCCCAAATCCTTAACCCTAAACCATAAACCCTAACCCTAAACCCTAACCCTAAACCCTAAACCCTAAAAACTTTAAACCCTAAACCCTAAATCCTAACCCTAAACCCTAAACACTAAATCCAAAACCCTAAACCCTAAATCCTAAAAACCCTAGACACTAAAACCTAAACCCCAACCCTAAACCATAAACCTTAAACCCGAAACCCTAACCCCAAAACCATAAAACTCTAAACCGTAAAGCACAAGCACTAAACCCTAACACAGAAAACCTTAAATACTAAACCCAAACCCTAGACCTTAAACCCAAAACCCTAGACCCTAAACCCTGAAAACCCAAAACCCTTAGACCCTAAACCCTAAACCATAAACCCTAAACCCTAAACGCTAAACCCTAAACCCTAAACCCTAAAAACCTTAAACCCTAAACCCTAACCTCCAACCCCTAACCCTAAACCCTAAACCCTAAACCCCTAGACCCTAAACCCGAAACCATAAACCCTAAACCCTAAACCCCAAACCCTGAACCCTAGACCCCAAACCGTAAACCCCAACCTCTAAGCCGTAAACCCCAAAACCCAAACCCTAAACCCTAAAAACCTTAAACCCTAAACCCTAACCTCCAACCCCTAACCCAAAACCCTAAACCCTAAACCCTAAACCCTAAACCCCTAGACCCTAAACCATAAACCCTAAACCCTAAACCCCAAGCCCTGAACCCTAGACCCTAAACCATAAACCCCAACCTCTAAACCGTAAACCCCAAACACTATACAGTAAACCCCAAAACCTAAACCCTAGACCGTAAATGCAAAACCCAAAACTCAAAACCCAAAACCCAAAACCCTAAACCCTAAACCTTAAACCCAAAACCGTAAACCCTATACCGTCAATGCTAAAAATAAAACCCTAAACCGTGAACCTTAAACCCTAAACCCTAAACCCCAAAACTCTAAATTGTAGACCCTAAACCCCAAACCCTAAAACCTAAACCTTAAAATAGAAAACCCTAAACCCTAGCAACCGAAACCTTAAAGGTTAAACCTCAAACCCTAGACCCCAAACACTAAACAATAAACCCTAGACCCTAAACCCTAGACCCTAACCTTTAAACCCTAAACTCTAAACCCTAAATCTTAAACCCGAAATCAAAAACCATAAAAACTAAACCGTAAACCACAACCCCAAACTGATTACAAAACTGGAAACAAAACGTACCATCACTTCAAAAAATTTTAACTACCCCAAAATTAAAAAAAAAAAATAAATCGTCCAAACCAGAGTTCAAATGAAAAAGTTAGCCCTCTTCATTGTCCAACAGTGTTTAAACCCTAAACCTTAAACCCTAAACCCTAAAACCCTAAACCCTAAACCCTAAAAACTCTAAACACTAAAACGTAAACCCTAAACCCTAATATAGAAATCCCTAAACCCTAAACCCTATCTTGAAAACCAAAACCCTAAATCCTAGACCCTAAACCATGAAAACCCTAAACCCTAAACCCTAAACCCTAAACCCAAAACCCAAAACCCTAAACCCTAGACCCTAAACTCATAACCTTAAACCCTGAACCCTTGACCCAAAACCCCAAATCCTAAACCCTAAACCCTAAACCCTAAATACTAAACAGTAAAACCTAAACGCTAAACCCTAGACCGTAAACGCAAATCCCAAAACCCAAAACCCTAAACCTTAAACTCTAAATCCCTTAACCTTAAACCTTAATGCTAAACACTAAACCCTAAACCCTAACCCTAAACTTTAAATCCTAAACCTTAAAGCCTAAACCCTAAATGCTAAACACTCTACCATGAACACTAAACACTAAACCCTAAAACCGTAAACCCTAAATCCCAATACTCTAAACTGTAAACCCTAAACCCCAAACCTTAAACCCTAAAATAGAAAACCCTAAACCATAATAGCCTACACCTTAAACGCTAAACCCTAAACCCTAAACCTTAGACCCCAAACACTAAACAATAAACCCTAAACCCTAAACACTAGACCCTAAACCCAAAACCCAAAACCCTAATTCCTAAACCCTAAACACTAAAACCCTAAACCCTACCCCTAAGCACTAAACCCTACACCTTAAACCCTAAACACTAAAAACCCTAAACCCCAAACCCTAACCCCTAACCCAAAACCCTAAATCCTAAATACTAAACCCTAAACCCTACTCCCAAAACCCTAAACCCTAAAACCCAAAAAACTAACCCTAAACCCTAAACCCAAAAACATAAACCTTAAACCCTAAAAACCCTAAACCCTAAACCTATACACCTAACCCTAAACCCTAAACCCTAAAACGTAAACCCTAAACCCTAAACCCTAACCCTAAGCCCTAAACACTAAACCCTAAACCCAACACCCATTACCCCAAACCCTAAACCCTAAAACACCCTAAACCTTGACCCTAAATCCTAAACCTAAACCCCTAAACCCTAAATCCGAAAAGCCCTAAACCCTAGACCGCTCAAACCCTAAACCCCACATTGTAAACCCAAAACCCAAAACCCAAAATCCTAACTTTAACCCTGACCCTAAACACTAAACCCTAAATCCGAAACCCTAAACACTAAGTCCAAAACCCCAAATCCAAAACCTAAGACCCTAAACAATAAACCCTAAACCTTAAACCCAAAACCCTAGACCCTGAACTCTTAAACCTAAACCCAAAACCCTAAACCCTAAACCCTAAACCCTAAACCCAAAACCCAAAGCCATAAACCCTAAACACCAAACCCTGAAACTGAAACCCTAAACTAACCCCTAAACCCTAAATCCGAAAAACCCTAAACCCTAGACCGCTCTAACCCTAAACACCACACCGTAAACCCAAAACCCTAAAACCTAAACCCCAACCCCAACCCTAGACCCTAAACCCTAAACCCAAAACCCAAAACCCTAAACCCTAAACCCTAAACCCTAAAACCTAAACCTTAAATCATAAACACTAAACCCTAAGTGCAAAACCCCAAACCCTAAACCCAAGACCCTAAACAATAAACCCTAAACCCTAAACCCAAAACCCTAGACCCTGAACCCTAAAACCTAAACCATAAACCCTAAACTCAAAACCCAAAACCCAAAACCCAAAACCCTAAGCCATAAACGCTAAACACTAAACCCTAAACCCGAAACCCTGAACCCGAAAACCTAAACCCTAAATCCTAAACCCTAAACCTTAAATCAAAACCACAAACCCTAAACCCTACACCCTAAATAATAAACCCTAAATCGTAAAACGTAAACCCTTGACCCTGAACCATAAACCCTAAACCCTAAAACCAAAAACCCTAAACCTAAACTCTAAACCCCAAACACTAAACCCTAAAGTCTAAAGCCCAAACCGTAAAACCTAAACTTGAAACCCTAAACACTCGAAACCAAAAACCCAAAACCCTAAAACTTAACCCTAAACCATAATCCCTAAACCCTAAACCCTAAACCCTAAAATAGAAAACCCTAAACCCTATACACTAAACCCTAGACCCTAGACCCTAAACCCTAAACCCAAAACCCTAAGCCCTAAACCCTAAACCCTAAACCCTAACCCTGAACCCTGAAACCTAAACCCTCGACCCTAAACCTTACACCCTAACCCTATACCCTAAACCCTAACCCCAAACCCTAAACCCCAAAACCTAAACCCAAACCCTAAACCCTAAACCCTAAACCCTAAATGCTAAACCCTAGACCCTAAACCTTAAACCCAGCATATTAAACCCTAAACTCTAAACCCTAAAGCTTAAACCCAAAAACCGTAAACCCAAAATCGTAAACCTTAAACTTTCAACCCTAAACCTAAAACCCTAAAAACTAAACCATAAACCAAAACCCCGAACGATCCCAAAATCAGAAACGAATCATGCCATCGCTTCGAAAATTTCTAAAACCCCAAAATCAAAAAAAGAAATCGTCCAAATTGGAATTGAAACGAAGAAGTTATGCCCGCTTCATTTTCCAATAAACTTTAAAGTTTGACAGACCCTAAACCCTAAACCCTAAAGCCCAAACCCAAAATCCTAAACCCTAAACCCTAAATCCAAAAAACCAAAACCCTAACCCAAAACCCTAAACCCCAAACACTAAACCCTAAATCCTAAAAAACCAAAACACAAAACCCTAACCCTAAACCCCAGACCCTAAACCCTAAACCCTAAACCCAAAACCCAAAACCCAAAACCCAAAACCCTTAGACCCTAAACCCTAAACCATAAACCCTAAACCCTAAACGCTAAACCCTAAACCCTAAACCCTTAAAACCTTAAACCCTAAACCCTAACCTCCAACCCCTAACCCTAAACCCTAAACCTTAAACCTTAAACCCCAAGACCCTAAACCCTAAACCATATACCCTAAACCCTAAACCTAAACCCTAACGCTAAACCCTAAACCCTAAACCCTAAACGCTAAACACCAAACCCTAAACCCAAAACCCTAAACCCTAAACCCCTAGGCCCTAAACCCTAAACCATAAACCCTAAACCCTAAACCCTAAACCCCAAACCTTAACCCTAAACCCTAAACCCTAAACCCCTAGACTCTAAACCCTAAATCCTAAACCCTAAACCCTAAACCTTAAACCATAAACCCTAAACCCTAACCTTAAACCCTAAACCCTAAACCCTAACCCTAAACCCTAAAGCCTAAACCCCTAGACCCTAAACCCTAAACCCTAAACCCTAAAATCAAAAAAGAACTCGTCCAAATTGGAGTTCAAACGAAGAAGTTATGTCCGCATCATTTTCCTGCAAACTTTCAAGTTTTAAAGACCTTAAACCCTAAACCCAAAACCTAAAATCTAAAACCTAAACCCTAAATCCTAAAACCCTAAACCCTAAACCATAAACCCTAAACCCTAAACGCTAAACACTAAACCCAAAAAACCCTAAACCCTAAACCCTAACCCCAAACCCCAAACCCCTAACCCTAAACCCTAAACCCTAAATCCCTAGACCCTAAACCTTAAACCATAAACCCTAAACCGTAAACCCCAAACCCTAACCCTAAACCCTAAACCCTAAACCCTAACATTAAACCCTAAACCCTAAACCCCTAGGCCCAAAACCCTAAACCCTAAACCCTAACCCTAAAACCTAAACCCTACACCCAAATATTCCAAAACCCTAAACGTTAAACCCTAACTCTAAACCCTAAATCGTAAACCCAAAAACCAAAACACTAAACCCTAAACCCTAAACCCTAAACCATAAAACCCTAAACCGAAAACCCTAAACCCAAAAGCCTAAACCCTAAATCCAACACCCTAACCCCTAAACCCAAAACCCGAAAGCCCCAAACCCAAAACCCCAAACCCTAAACCGTAAACTCTAAATACTAAACACTAAACCCTAAACCTTAAACCCTAAAACCTAACCCCTAAACCCTAAAAACCCTATACCCTAAACCCTAAACCCTAACCCTAAAACCTAAACCTTTAACTCGAAACCCTAACCCTAAACCCTAAACCCTAAAATACTAAGCCCTAAATCCTAAAGCTCTAAACCATAAATCGTAAACCCTAAATCCTAAAATAGAAAACTCTAAACCTTAAACCCCAACCATAGACCCTAAACCCTAAACCCTAAACCCCAAATCCTAAATCAAAAACCCTAAACCATAAAACCAAAAACCCTAAACCCTAAACCCCAAACCCTAAACCCTAAACCCTAAATCCCAAACCCTAAACCCTAAACCCAAAACCCTAAACCCTAGACCCTAAACACTAAACAATAAACACTAAACCTTAAAGCCTAGACCCGAAACCTTAAACCCTAAACTCTAAACGCTAAAGCTTAAACGCCAAACCCTTTTAATGCAAAACCATATACCGTGAACCCAAAACACTAAACCCTGACACCATAAACCCTAAGCTGTAAACCTTAAGCCCAAAATCCTAAAAACTAAACCGTAAACCATATCCCCGAGCAGACTCCAAAACCGGAAACCAATCATACCATCGCTTCATAAATTTTCTACTACACAAAAATAAAAATAAAAAATTGTCCAAATCAGAGTTCAAAAGAAGAAGTTATGCCCTCTTCATTTTCCTATAAACTTTAAAGTTCGAGAGACCCAAAACCCTAAACCATAAACCCAAAACCCTAAACCCTAAACCCTAAACCCAAAATGCTAAACCCTAAAACCCTAAACCCTAACCCTAAATAGAAAACCCTAAACCCAAAACCCTGAAAACCTTAAACCCTAAACCCTAACCCCTAACCCTAAACCCCAAACCCCTAAACCCGAACCGCTAACCCTAATCCCCAAACCCTAAACCCTAAACCCTAAACCCTAAACCCTAAACACTAAACCCAAACCCTAAACCATAAACCCTAAACCCTAAACCAAAAATCCAAAACCCTAAACCATAAATCGTAAACCGTAAATACTAAACCCTAAACCCTAAACCGCTAGACCCAATTCCCAAAACACTTAACCCTAACCCTAAACCCTAAACCGAAAACCCTAAAACTCCTAAACCCTAAACCTTAAACCCTAACCCTAAACCATAAAACCTTAAACCCTAAACACTAGACCAAAAATTGTAAAACCTAAACAATAAACCCTAAACCCTAAACCCTAAACCCTAAACCAAAAACCCTAAACCCTAAGCCCCAAATCTTAAACCCTAAACCCTACACCCTAAACCCTAAACACTAAACCCTAAACCCCAAACCCTAACTGTAAACCCTAACCCTAAACCCTAAACCCTAAAAGCTTTAAACCCTAAACCCTAAATCCTAAATCCAAAACACTAAACTCAAAATCCTAAAAACTCTCGATACTAAAACCTAAACCCCAACCCTAAACCCCAAACCCTAAACTCGAAACCCTAAACCCAAAACCATAAAACTCTAAACCGTAAAGCGCAAACCCTAAACCCTAACACAGAAAACCCTAAATCCTAAACCCCAACCCTAGACCTTAAACCCAAAATCCTAAAACCTAGACCCTAAACCCTAAAAACTCTAAACCCTAAACGCTAAACCCTAACCCTAAGCCCTAAATTCTAAAAACGAAACTCTAAACCCTAACCCCTAAACCCTAGACCCTAGACCCTAAACCCTAAACCATAAACCCTAAACCTAAACCCATAACCCCAAACCGTAAACCCCAACCTCTAAACCGTAAACCTAAACACCATACAGTAAACCCTAAACCCTAAATCCTAGATCGTAAACGCAAAACCAGAAACCCAAAACAAAAAACCCTAAACCCTAAACCTTAAACCATAAACCCTAAACCCCTAAACCATAAACCCTAACACAAAATCCTAACCCAAAACACTAACCCTAAACTCTAAACCCTAAATCATAAACCCTAAGCCCTAAATGCTAAACCCTATACCGTGAACGTTAAACATTAAACCCTAAAATCGTAAACCTTAAACTATGAACCTTAAACCCTAAACCCTAAACCCTAAACCCCAAAACTCCAAACCATAGGCCCAAAACTCTAAACCCTAAAATAGAAAACCCTAAACCCTAATAGCGTAAACCTTAAAGGCTAAACCCTAAACCCTGGACCCCAAACACAAAACAATAAACCTTAAACCCTAAACCCTAGACCCTAAACCTCAAACCTTAAACCCTAAACTTTAAACCCTAAATCTTAAACCTGAAACCAAAAACCATAAAAACTAAACCTTGAACGACAACCCCAAACCATTTGCAAAACCGAAAACAAAATGTACCATCGCTTCAGAAATTTTTAGCTACCCCAAAATTAAAGAAAAATATTCCAAATCAGAGTTCAAACAGAATAGTTATGCCCTCTTCATTTTCCATCAGTCTTTAAAGTTTTACAGACCCTAAACCCTAAACCCTAATCCCCAAACCCTAAACCCTAAAACCCAAAATCCAAACCTTATGCACTAAACCCTAAACCCTAAACCCTAAACCCTAATCCCCAAACCCTAAACCCTAAAACCCAAAACCCAAACCTTATGCACTAAACCCTAAACCCTAAACCCAAAACGCTAAACCCTAAAACCCTAAACCCTAACCCTAAATAGAAAACCCTAACCCAAAACCGTAAAAACCCTAAACCCTAAACCCTAAACCCGAACCCCTAACCCTAATCCCCAAACCCTAAACCCTAAACCCTAAACCCTAAACCCTAAACACTAAACCCAAAACCCTAAACCATAAACCCTAAACCCTAAACCAAAAATCCAAAACCCTAAACCATAAATCGTAAACCGTAAATCCTAAACCCTAAACCCTAAACCGCTAGACCCAATTCCCAAAACACTTAACCCTAACCCTAAACCCTAAACCGAAAACCCTAAAACTCCTAAACCCTAAACCTTAAACCCTAACCCTAAACCATAAAACCTTAAACCCTAAACACTAAACCAAAAATTGTAAAACCTAAACCCTAAACCCTAAACCCTAAACCCTAAACCCTAAACCAAAAACCCTAAACCCTAAGCCCCAAATCTTAAACCCTAAACCCTACACCCTAAACCCTAAAGACTAAACCCTAAACCCTAAACCCTAAACCCTAACTGTAAACCCTAACCCTAAACCCTAAACCCTAAAAGCTTTAAACCCTAAATCCTAAATACAAAACACTAAACTCAAAATCCTAAAAACTCTCGATACTAAAACCTAAACCCCAACCCTAAACCCCAAACCCTAAACTCGAAACCCTAAACCCAAAACCATAAAACTCTAAACCGTAAAGCGCAAACCCTAAACCCTAACACAGAAAACCCTAAATCCTAAACCCCAACCCTAGACCTTAAACCCAAAACCCTAAAACCTAGACCCTAAACCCTAAAAACTCTAAACCCTAAACGCTAAACCCTAACCCTAAACCCTAAATTCTAAAAACGAAACTCTAAACCCTAACCCCTAAACCCTAGAAACTAGACCCTAAACCCCAAACCATAAACCCTAAACCTAAACCCATAACCCCAAACCGTAAACCCCAACCTCTAAATCGTAAACCTAAACACTATAAAGTAAACCCTAAACCCTAAATCCTAGATCGTAAACGCAAAACCAAAAACCCAAAACAAAAAACCCTAAACCCTAAACCTTAAACCATAAACCCTAAACCCCTAAACCATAAACCCTAACACAAAATCCTAACCCAAAACACTAACCCTAAACTCTAAACCCTAAATCATAAACCCTAAGCCCTAAATGCTAAACCCTATACCGTGAACGTTAAACATTAAACCCTAAAATCGTAAACCTTAAACTATGAACCTTAAACCCTAAACCCTAAACCCTAAACCCCAAAACTCCAAACCATAGGCCCAAAACTCTAAACCCTAAAATAGAAAACCCTAAACCCTAATAGCGTAAACCTTAAAGGCTAAACCCTAAACCCTGGACCCCAAACACAAAACAATAAACCCTAAACCCTAAACCCTAGACCCTAAACCTCAAACCTTAAACCCTAAACTTTAAACCCTAAATCTTAAACCTGAAACCAAAAACCATAAAAACTAAACCTTAAACGACAACCCCAAACCATTTGCAAAACCGAAAACAAAATGTACCATCGCTTCAGAAATTTTTAGCTATCCCAAAATTAAAGAAAAATAGTCCAAATCAAAGTTCAAGCAGAATAGTTATGCCCTCTTCATTTTCCATCAGTCTTTAAAGTTTTACAGACCCTAAACCCTAAACCCTAATCCCCAAACCCTAAACCCTAAAACCCAAAACCCAAACCTTATGCACTAAACCCTAAACCCTAAACCCTAAACCCTAATCCCCAAACCCTAAACCCTAAAACCCAAAACCCAAACCTTATGCACTAAACCCTAAACCCTAAACCCAAAACGCTAAACCCTAAAACCCTAAACCCTAACCCTAAATAGAAAACCCTAAACCCAAAACCCTAAAAACCCTAAACCCTAAACCCGAACCGCTAACCCTAATCCCCAAACCCTAAACCCTAAACCCTAAACCCTAAACCCTAAACACTAAACCCAAAACCCTAAACCATAAACCCTAAACCCTAAACCAAAAATCCAAAACCCTAAACCATAAATCGTAAACCGTAAATACTAAACCCTAAACCCTAAACCGCTAGACCCAATTCCCAAAACACTTAACCCTAACCCTAAACCCTAAACCGAAAACCCTAAAACTCCTAAACCCTAACCCTAAACCATAAAACCTTAAACCCTAAACACTAGACCAAAAATTGTAAAACCTAAACAATAAACCCTAAACCCTAAACCCTAAACCCTAAACCAAAAACCCTAAACCCTAAGCCCCAAATCTTAAACCCTAAACCCTACACCCTAAACCCTAAACACTAAACCCTAAACCCCAAACCCTAACTGTAAACCCTAACCCTAAACCCTAAACCCTAAAAGCTTTAAACCCTAAACCCTAAATCCTAAATCCAAAACACTAAACTCAAAATCCTAAAAACTCTCGATACTAAAACCTAAACCCCAACCCTAAACCCCAAACCCTAAACTCGAAACCCTAAACCCAAAACCATAAAACTCTAAACCGTAAAGCGCAAACCCTAAACCCTAACACAGAAAACCCTAAATCCTAAACCCCAACCCTAGACCTTAAACCCAAAATCCTAAAACCTAGACCCTAAACCCTAAAAACTCTAAACCCTAAACGCTAAACCCTAACCCTAAGCCCTAAATTCTAAAAACGAAACTCTAAACCCTAACCCCTAAACCCTAGACCCTAGACCCTAAACCCTAAACCATAAACCCTAAACCTAAACCCATAACCCCAAACCGTAAACCCCAACCTCTAAACCGTAAACCTAAACACCATACAGTAAACCCTAAACCCTAAATCCTAGATCGTAAACGCAAAACCAGAAACCCAAAACAAAAAACCCTAAACCCTAAACCTTAAACCATACACCCTAAACCCCTAAACCATAAACCCTAACACAAAATCCTAACCCAAAACACTAACCCTAAACTCTAAACCCTAAATCATAAACCCTAAGCCCTAAATGCTAAACCCTATACCGTGAACGTTAAACATTAAACCCTAAAATCGTAAACCTTAAACTATGAACCTTAAACCCTAAACCCTGAACCCCAAAACTCCAAACCATAGGCCCAAAACTCTAAACCCTAAAATAGAAAACCCTAAACCCTAATAGCGTAAACCTTAAAGGCTAAACCCTAAACCCGGGACCCCAAACACAAAACAATAAACCCTAAACCCTAAACCCTAGACCCTAAACCTTAAACCTTAAACCCTAAACTTTAAACCCTAAATCTTAAACCTAAAACCAAAAACCATAAAAACTAAACCTCAAACGACAACCCCAAACCATTTGCAAAACCGAAAAAAAATTGTACCATCGCTTCAGAAATTTTTAGCTACCCCAAAATTAAAGAAAAATAGTCCAAATCAGAGTTCAAATAGAATAGTTATGCCCTCTTCATTTTCCAACAGTCTTTAAAGTTTTACAGACCCTAAACCCTAAACCCTAAACCCTAATCCCCAAACCCTAAACCCTAAAACCCAAAACCCAAACCTTATGCACTAAACCCTAAACCCTAAACCCTAAACCCTAAAACCAAAACCCTAAAGCCTAAAAATTCTAAACAAAAAAACCCAATCCCTAACACTAAACCCAAAAATCTAAACCATAAACCCTTAACCCGAACCCTAAGCCCTAAACACTAAACCCTAAACCCCAAACCATAAACCCTAAAGCCTAAACCTTAAATCCCAAAGCCCAAACCCAAAACCCAAAACCTTAAATCCAAGACCGTAAACCTTAAACCTAAAACCACAAACCCCTAGACCCTAAGCCCTAAACCCTTTACATAAATCCTAAACCCTAACCCTAAGCCCAACACCCTAAACCTTAAACTCTTAAAACCCTAAACCAAAATCTTAAACCGTAAACCGTAAACCCCAAATAGTAAAACCTAATACCCTAATCAGTAAATCGTAAATCGTAAATCGTAAACCCTAACCCCTAAACCCTAACCCTAAACCCTAAACCCTAAACCATAAAACCCCAAACCCTAAACACTAAACCCAAAATAGTAAACCGTAAACCCTAAACCTTAAACGCTAAACCCTAAAGCCTAAACCCAAAATCGTAAACCCTAAACCCCAAATCCTAACCCCTAAACCCTGAACCCTAAATCCTAAATATTAAACCCTAAATCCTAAAACCTAAACCCTAAAAACTAATCCTAAACCCTAACCCAAAACCCTAAATCCTAAATCCTAATTCTAAACCCTAAACCCTAACCCTAAGTCTTCAACGCTAAACCCTTACCCTAAGTCCTAAACCCTAAATCCTAAACGCTTAGCTCCAAAACCTTAAAACCTAAACCTCAACACTAAACCCTAAACCCAAAACTCGAAACCCTAAACCCTAAACACTAAAACCTAAATCCTAAACCCTAAACCCTAACTGTAAACCCTAACCCTAAACCCTAAACCCTAAAAGCTTTAAACCCTAAACCCTAAATCCTAAATCCAAAACACAAAACTCAAAATCCTAAAAACTCTCGATACTAAAACCTAAACCCCAACCCAAAACCCCAAACCCTAAACTCGAAACCCAAAACCCAAAACCATAAAACTCTAAACCGTAAAGCGCAAACCCTAAACCCTAACACAGAAAACCCTAAACCCTAAACCCCAACCCTAGACCTTAAACCCAAAACACTAAAACCTAGACCCTAAACCCTGAAAACTCTAAACCCTAAACGCTAAACCCTAACACTAAACCCTAAATTCTAAACACGAAACTCTAAACCCTAACCCCTAAACCCTAGACCCTAGACCCTAAACCCTAAACCCTAAACCCTAAACCTAAAACCATAACCCCAAACCGTAAACCCCAACCTCTAAACCGTAAACCTAAACACTATACAGTAAACGCTAAACCCTAAATCCTAGATCGTAAACGCAAAACCAGAAACCCAAAACAAAAAACCCTAAACCCTAAACCCTAAACCATAAACCATAAACCCTAACACAAAATCCTAACCCAAAACACTAACCCTAAACTCTAAACCCTAAATCATAAACCCTAAGCCCTAAATGCTAAACCCTATACCGTGAACGTTAAACATTAAACCCTGAAATCGTAAACCTTAAACTGTGAACCTTAAACCCTAAACCCTAAACCCCAAAACTCCAAACCGTATGCCCAAAACTCTAAACCCTAAAATAGAAAACCCTAAACCCTAATAGCGTAAACCTTAAAGGCTAAACCCTAAACCCTGGACCCCAAACACAAAACAATAAACCCTAAACCCTAAACCCTAGACCCTAAACCTTAAACCTTAAACCCTAAACTTTAAACCCTAAATCTTAATCCTAAAACCAAAAACCATAAAAACTAAACCATAGACGACAACCCCAAACCATTTGCAAAACCGAAAATAAAATGTACCATCGCTTCAGAAATTTTTAGCTACCCCAAAATTAAAGAAAAATAGTCCAAATCAGAGTTCAATCAGAATAGTTATGCCCTCTTCATTTTCCAACAGTCTTTAAAGTTTTACAGACCCTAAACCCTAAACCCTAAACCCTAATCCCCAAACCCTAAACCCTAAAACCAAAAACCCAAACCTTATGCACTAAACCCTAAACCCTAAACCCTAAAACCAAAACCTTAAAGCCTAAAAATTCTAAACCAAAAAACCCAACCCCTAACACTAAACCCTAAACACTAAACCCAAAAATCTAAACCATAAACCCTTAACCCGAACCCTAAGCCCTAAACACTAAACCCTAAACCCTAAACCATAAACCCTAAAGCCTAAACCTTAAATCCCAAAGCCCAAACCCAAAACCCAAAACGCTAAATCCAAGACTATAAACCCTAAACCTTAAACCACAAACCCCTAGACCCTAAGCCCTAAACCCTTTACATAAATCCTAAACCCTAACCCTAAGCCCTACACCCTAAACCTTAAACCCTAAACCAAAATCTTAAACCGTAAATCGTAAACCCCAAACAGTAAAACCTAATACCCTAAACAGTAAATCGTAAATCGTAAATCGTAAACCCTAAACCCTAACCCCTAAACACTAACCCTAAACCCTAAACCCTAACCCATAAAACCCCAAACCCTAAACACTAAACCCAAAATAGTAAACCGTAAACCCTAAACCTTAAACGCTAAACCCTAAAGCCTAAACCCAAAATCGTAAACCCTAAACCCCAAATCCTAACCCCTAAACCCTAAACCCTAAACCCTAAATATTAAACCCTAAATCCTAAAACCTAAACCCTAAAAACTAATCCTAAACCCTAACCCAAAACCCTAAATCCTAAATCCTAATTCTAAACCCTAAACCCTAACCCTAAGTCTTAAACGCTAAACCCTTACCCTAAGTCTTAAACCCTAAATCCTAAACGCTTAACTCCAAAACCTTAAAACCTAAACCTCAACACTAAACCCTGAACCCAAAACTCGAAACCCTAAACCCTAAACCCTAAACCCTAAAACCCTAATCCCTAAACCCTAAAACGTAAAACCTAAACCCTAAAAAAAAAAACACTAAACCCTAGACCTGAAAACCAAAACCCTAAATCCTTGTCCCTAAACCATGAAAACCCTAAACCCTAAACCCTAACCCCAAACCCTAAACCCCAAACCCTAAAGCCCAAACCATAAACCCTAACCCCTAAAACCTAGACCCTAGACCATAGACCCTAAACTTTAAACCCTAAACCCTAAACCCTTAAACCCTAGACCCTAGACCCAAAATCCTAATCCCTAAGCCCCAAATCTTAAACCCTAAGCCCTACACCCTAAACCCTAAACACTAAACCCTAAATCCTAAACCCTAAACCCTAACTGTAAACCCTAACCCTAAACCCTAAACCCTAAAAGCTTTAAACCCTAAACCCTAAATCCTAAATCCAAAACACAAAACTCAAAATCCTAAAAACTCTCGATACTAAAACCTAAACCCCAACCCTAAACCACAAACCCAAAACTCGAAACCCAAAACCCAAAACCATAAAACTCTAAACCGTAAAGCGCAAACCCTAAACCCTAATACAGAAAACCCTAAACCCTAAACCCCAACCCTAGACCTTAAACCCAAAATCCTAAAACCTAGACCCTAAACCCTGAAAACTCTAAACCTTAAACGCTAAACCCTAACCATAAACCCTAAATTCTAAACACGAAACTCTAAACCCTAACCCCTACACCCTAGACCCTAGACCCTAAACCCTAAACCCTAAACCCTAAACCAAAACCCATAACCCCAAACCGTAAACCCCAACCTCTAAACCGTAAACCCTAAACACTATACAGTAAACCCTAAACCCTAAACCCTAGAGCGTAAATGCAAAACCAGAAACCCAAAACAAAAAGGCTTAAACCCTAAACCCTAAACCTTAAACCCTAAACCCCTAAACCATAAACCCTAACAGAAATATCCTAACCCTAAACTCTAAACCCTAAATCATAAACCCTAAGCCCTAAATTCTAAACCCTATACCGTGAACGTTAAACATTAAACCCTGAAATCGTAAACCTTAAACTGTGAACCTTAAACCCTAAACCCTAAACCCAAAAACTCCAAACCATAGGCCCAAAACTCTAAACCCCAAAATAGAAAACCCTAAACCCTAATAGCGTAAACCTTAAAGGCTAAACCCTAAACCCTGGACCCCAAACACAAAACAATAAACCCTAAACCCTAAACCCTAGACCCTAAACCTTAAACCTTAAACTCTAAACTTTAAACCCTAAATCTTAAACCTAAAACCAAAAACCATAAAAACTAAACCCTAAACGACAACCCCAAACCATTTGCAAAACCGAAAACAAAATGTACCATCGCTTCAGAAATTTTTAGCTACCCCAAAATTAAAGAAAAATAGTCCAAATCAGAGTTCAAACAGAATAGTTATGCCCTCTTCATTTTCCAATAGTCTTTAAAGTTTTACAGACCCTAAACCATAAACCCTAAACCCTAATCCCCAAACCCTAAACCCTAAAACCCAAAACGAAAACCTTATGCACTAAACCCTAAACCCTAAACCCCAAACCCTAAAACCAAAACCCTAAAGCCTAAAAATTCTAAACCAAAAAACCCAACCCCTAACACTAAACCCAAAAATCTAAACCATAAACCCTTAACCCGAACCCTAAGCCCTAAACACTAAACCCTAAACCCCAAACCATAAACCCTAAAGCCTAAACCTTAAATCCCAAAGCCCAAACCCAAAACCCAAAACCCTAAATCCAAGACCGTAAACCTTAAACCTTAAACCACAAACCCCTAGACCCTAAGCCCTAAACCCTTTACATATATCCTAAACCCTAACCCTAAGCCCAACACCCTAAACCTTAAACTCTTAAAACCCTAAACCAAAATCTTAAACCGTAAACCGTAAACCCCAAACAGTAAAACCTAATACCCTAAACAGTAAATCGTAAATCATAAATCGTAAACCCTAAACCCTAACTCCTAAACCCTAACCCTAAACCCTAAACCCTAAACCATAAAACCCGAAACCCTAAACACTAAACCCAAAATAGTAAACCGTAAACCCTAAACCTTAAACGCTAAACCCTAAAGCCTAAACCCACAATCGTAAACCCTAAACCCCAAATCCTAACCCCTAAACCCTGAACCCTAAATCCTAAATATTAAACCCTAAATCCTAAAACCTAAACCCTAAAAACTAATCCTAAACCCTAACCCAAAACCCTAAATCCTAAATCCTAAATCCTAATTCTAAACCCTAAACCCTAACCCTAAGTCTTAAACGCTAAACCCTTACCCTAAGTCCTAAACCCTAAATCCTAAACGCTTAGCTCCAAAACCTTAAAACCTAAACCTCAACACTAAACCCTGAACCCAAAACTCGAAACCCTAAACCCTAAATCCTAAACCCTAAACCCTAACTGTAAACCCTAACCACAAACCCTAAACCCTAAAAGCTTTAAACCCTAAACCCTAAATCCTAAATCCAAAACACAAAACTCAAAGTCCTAAAAACTCTCGATACTAAAACCTAAACCCCAACCCTAAACCCCAAACCCTAAACTCGAAACCCAAAACCCAAAACCATAAAACTCTAAACCGTAAAGTGCAAACCCTAAACCCTAACACAGAAAACCCTAAACCCTAAACCCCAACCCCAGACCTTAAACCCAAAACCCTAAAACCTAGACCCTAAACCCTGAAAACACTAAACCCTAAATACTAAACCCTAACACTAAACCCTAAATTCTAAACACGAAACTCTAAACCCTAACCCCTAAACCCTAGACCCTAGACCCTAAACCCTAAACCCTAAACCCTAAACCTAAACCCATAACCCCAAACCGTAAACCCCAACCTCTAAATCGTAAACCTAAACACTATACAGTAAACCCTAAACCCTAAATCCTAGATCGTAAACGCAAAACCAAAAACCCAAAACAAAAAACCCTAAACCCTAAACCCTAAACCATAAACCCTAACACAAAATCCTAACCCAAAACACTAACCCTAAACTCTAAACCCTAAATCATAAACCCTAAGCCGTAAATGCTAAACCCTATACCATGAACGTTAAACATTAAACCCTAAAATCGTAAACCTTAAACTGTGAACCTTAAACCCTAAACCCTAAACCCCAAAACTCCAAACCGTAGGCCCAAAACTCTAAACCCTTAAATAGAAAACCCTAAACCCTAATAGCTTAAACCTTAAAGGCTAAACCCTAAACCCTGGACCCCAAACACAAAACAATAAACCCTAAACCCTAAGCCCTAGACACTAAACCTTAAACCTTAAACCCTAAACTTTAAACCCTAAATCTTAAACCTAAAACCAAAAACCATAAAAACTAAACCTTAGACGACAACCCCAAACCATTTGCAAAAACCGAAAATAAAATGTACCATCGCTTCAGAAATTTTTAGCTACCCCAAAATTAAAGAAAAATAGTCCAAATCAGAGTTCAAATAGAATAGTTATGCCCTCTTCATTTTCCAACAGTCTTTAAAGTTTTACAGACCCTAAACCCTAAACCCTAAACCCTAATCCCCAAACCCTAAACCCTAAAACCAAAAACCCAAACCTTATGCACTAAACCCTAAACCCTAAACCCAAAAACCAAAACCCTAAAGCCTAAAAATTCTAAACCAAAAAACCCAACCCCTAACACTAAACCCTAAACACTAAACCCAAAAATCTAAACCATAAACCCTAAACCCGAACCCTAAGCCCTAAACACTAAACCCTAAACCCCAAACCATAAACCCTAAAGCCTAAACCTTAAATCCCAAAGCCCAAACCCAAAACCCAAAACCCTAAATCCAAGACCGTAAACCCTAAACCTTAAACCACAAACCCCTAGACCCTAAGCCCTAAACCCTTTACATAAATCCTAAACCCTAACCCTAAGCCCTACATCCTAAACCTTAAACTCTTAAAACCCTAAACCAAAATCTTAAACCGTAAACCCCAAACAGTAAAACCTAATACCCTAAACAGTAAATCGTAAATCGTAAATCGTAAACCCTAAACCCTAACCCCTAAACCCTAACCCTAAACCCAAAAGCCTAAACCATAAAACCCCAAACCCTAAACACTAAACACAAAATGGTAAACCATAAACCCTAAACCTTAAACGCAAAACCCTAAAGCCTAAACCTAAAATCGTAAACCCTAAACCCCAAATCCTAACCCCTAAACCCTAAACCCTAAACCCTAACTATTAAACCCAAAATCCTAAAACCTAAACCCTAAAAACTAATCCTAAACCCTAACCCAAAACCCTAAATCCTAAATCCTAATTCTAAACGCTAAACCCTAACCCTAAGTCTTAAACGCAAAACCCTTACCCTAAGTCCTAAACCCTAAATCCTAAACGCTTAACTCCAAAACCTTAAAACCTAAACCTCAACACTAAACCCTAAACCCAAAACTCGAAACCCTAAACCCTAAACCCTAAACCCTAAAACCCTAATCCCTAAACCCTAAAACGTAAAACCTAAACCCTAAAACAAAAAACACTAAACCCTAGACCTGAAAACCAAAACCCCAAATCCTTGTCCCTAAACCATGAAAACCCTAAACCCTAAACCCTAACCCCAAACCCTAAACCCCAAACCATAAACCCTAACCCCTAAAACCTAGACCCTAGGCCATAGACCCTAAACCCTAAACCCTAAACCCTAAACCCTTAAACCCTAGACCCTAGACCCAAAACCCCAAACCCTAAACCCTAAACCCTAAACACTAAATAGTAAAACCTAAACACTAAACCCTAGACCGTAAAAGCAAATCCCAAAACCCAAAACCTTAAACCCTAAACCCTAAACCTTAAACACTAAACCCCTAAACCTTAAACCTTAACACTAAACCCAAAACCCTAAACCCTAATCGTAAACTCTAAACCCTAAACCTTAAACCCTAAACCCTAAATGCTAAAACCCTATACCGTGAACACAAAACACTAAACCCTAAAACCGTAAACCCTAAACCCCAATACTCCAAACTGTAAACCATAAACCCCAGAACCTAAATCCTAAACCCTAAAACCTAACAACCTAATCCTTAAACGCTAAACCCTAAACCCTAAACCTTAGACCCTAAACCTTAAACCCTAAACTCTAAACCCTAAACCTTAGACCCTAAAAACTAAACCTCAAACCATAACCCGAAACCAACTGCAAAATCGGAAACCAATCATACCATCACCTCACAAATTTTTTGTTACGCCAAAATAAAAATAAAAAATCGTCCAAATTGGAGGTTCAACGAAAAGTTATTGTGCTTTTCACTTTCTTAGTATCTTTAAAGTTTTGAAAAACAGGAAAACACCTAAACCCAAAACACGGAGATCAA
>NW_026651980.1:0-60799 GCF_029873635.1 Malania oleifera | reverse complement strand
CAAAACCCTATCACTAAACCCTAACCGTAAACCCTAAAACCTAAAGCCTAAACCCTAAACACTAAACTTGAAACCCTAAACCCTAAACCCCAAATCCTAAACCTTAAACCCTAAACCCAAAACCCAAAACCCTAAACCCTGAAAAGCCTAAACCCTAACCCTAAATGCTAAACCCAAAACCCTAAAACCTAAACCCTAAACCCTAAACCCCAAAACCCCAAACTCAAAACCCTAAACCCTAAACCCTTAACCCTAAAAATTGTAAACCGTAAACCTTAAACCTTAACCCTAAACCCCAAACCCCAAACCCCAAACCCAAAGTCCTAAACCCAAAACCCTTAACCCAAAACCCTAAAACCTGACCGTAAAACCCGAAACCCTAAACCCTAAAACATTAAACCCAAAACCATAAACCCTAAACCCTAAACCTAAAACCCTTTACCTTTGACCCTAAACCCTAATCCCTAAATGCTAAACCACCCTAAGAACTGAACAATAAACGCAAAACCCAAAACCCTAAACCCTAAACTTTAAACCCTAAACTCTACACCCTAAACCTTAAACCTTAAACCCTAAATGCTAAACCATATACGGTGAACCCTAAACCCTAAACCCTAGACACTAAATCCTGAACCCTAAACCCTAACCCTAAACCCTAAACTTGTAACCCTAAACGATATTCCCTAAATGCTAAACCACAAATACCAAACCCTAAACCCTAAAACCCCAAATCCAAAACCCTAAACCACAAACCGTAAAACCTAAAAACAATAAACCGTAAAACCTTAACCCTAAACCATAAACCCCGAACCCTAAACCCAAAACCCAAAACTCAAAACCAAAAATCAAAAATCCAAAACCCTAAACCCTAAAACCTAAATCCTAAAGTACTAAACCCTAATCCCTAAAACATAAAACCCTGAACACTAAACCCTAAACCCTAAACCCAAAAGCCAAAATGCTAAACCCTTAACCCAAAACCCAAAACCCTAAACGCTAAACAACCCTAAACACTAAATAATAAACCCTAAACCCTAAACCATAGACCCTAAACCTTAAACCCTAAACTCTAAACCCTAAACCATAAACCCTAAACCCTAAATGAAAAACCCTATACCATGAATCCTAAACACTAAACCCTAAAACCGTAAACCCTTAACCTTAAGCCCTAAACCTAAAACCCTAAAAACGAAACCATAAACCATAACCCCAAATCGACTCCAAAAACGGAATCCAATCGTACCATCACTTTAAGAAATTTCAACTACCCCAGAATAAAAATAAAAAATCAATAAATCGCCCAAATCAGAGTTCAAATGAAGAAGTTATGGCCTCTTTATTTTCTTATAATCTTTAATGTCTGACGGACCCTAAACCCTAAACCCTAAACACTAAACCCCAAACCCTAAACCCTAGATCTTAAACAAAAAACTGAAAATCGTAAACCCTAAACCCTAAACCCTAAACACTAAACCCTAAACCTAAACCCTAACTACAAATCCTATCCCTAAACCCTAAACACGAAAACCTAAACCCTAACCTGAAACCATAAACCCTAAACTCGAAACCCTAAACCCTAAACGCTAAACCCGAAACCCTAAACCCTAAACCCCAAACCTTAAACACTAAACCCCAAACCCCAAATCCTGAACCTTGGAAACACTAAACCCTAAACCCTAAACGCTAAACCACCCTAAACACTAAACAATAAATCCTAAACCATAAACCCTAGCCCTAAACCTTAAACCCTAAACTCTAAACTCTAAACCATAAACCTTAAACCCTAAATGCTAAACCCTATACCATGAATCCTAAACACTAAACCCCAAAACCGTAAACCCTAAACCGTAAACCTTTAACCTTAAGCCTTAAACCAAAAACCCTAAAAACTAAACCATAAACCATAACCCCGAATCGACTCCAAAATCGGAATCCAATCGTACCATCGCTTTGAGAAATTTCTACTACCCTAAAATAAAAAATAAAAAAATCAATAAATCGCCCAAATTGGAGTTCAAACGAAGAAGTTGTGCCCTCTTCATTTTCCTATAATCTTTAAAGTCTGATGGACCCTAAACCCTAAACCCTAAACCCCAAACCCTAAACCCTAGATCTTAAACAATAAACCATAAATCGCAAACCCTAAACCCTAGACCCTAAACCCTAAACACTAAACCCTAAACCCTAACCCTATACCTAAACCTAAACCCTAACCCCAAATCCTATCCCTAAACCCTAAACCCGAAAACCTAAACCCTAACCCGAAACCATAAACCCTAAACCTGAAACCCGAAACCCTAAACCCTAAACACTAAACCCAAAACTCTAAACCCTAAACCCTAAACCCTAAACGCTAAACCACCCTAAACACTAAACAATAAACCTTAAACCCTAGATCCTAAACCTTAAACCCTAAACCATAAACCCTAAACCCTAAATGCTAAGCCCTATACCATGAATCCTAAACACTAAACCCTAAAACCGTAAACCCTTAACCTTAAGCCCTAAACCTAAAACCCTAAAAACTAAACCATAAACCATAACCCCGAATCGACTCAAAAAACAGAATCTAATCGTACCATCGCTTTGAGAAATTTCTAGTACCCTAAAATAAAAATAAAAAATCAATAAATCGCCCAAATCGGAGTTCAAATGAAGAAGTTATGGCCTCTTTATTTTCTTATAAACATTAAAGTCAGACAAACCCTAAACCCAAAACCCAAAACCAGAAACCCTAAACCCTAGATCTTAAACAATAAACCCAAAATCATAAACCCTAACCCCTAGATCCTAAACCCTAAACAGTAAACCCTAAACCCTAAACCCTAAACCTAAACCCTAACCCCAAATCCTATCACTAAACCCTAAACTCGAAAACCTAAACCCTAACTCGAAACCATGAACCCTAAACCCGAAATCCTAAACCCTAAACACTAAACCCGAAACCCGAAACCCTAAAGGTAAAACCTTAAACCCAAAACCCCAAACCTCAAACCCTGAATGCTGGAAACCCTAAACCCTAAAGACTAAACCCCAAACCCTAGGCCCTAAACAATAAACCCCAAACCCTAAACCCAAAACCCTAAAAACTGTAAACCGTAAAACCTAAACCCTAACCATAAACCCTAAACCCCCAATCCCAAACCCAAACCCTAAAACCATAAACCCTAACCTTAAACCATAAACCAAAAACCCAAAACCAAAAACGTTTAAACCTTAAATCCTATGCCCTAAACACTAAATCGTAAACCCTAAACCGCGACAACACAGAACCATAAACCCTAAATAATAACCGCAAACCCTAAACTCAAAACCCGAAACCCTAAACCCTAAACCCTAAACCCAATACTCGAAACCCCAAACCCTAAACCGTAACCCTAAACCCTAAACCCTAAACCCTAAACCCTAAACCCTAAACCCTAAACCCTAAACCTCAAACCTTAAGCACTAGACCCTAAACAATAAACCCTAGATCGTAAACCCCAAACCCTAGACCATAAACCTTAAACTTTAAACCTGAAACCCAAAACCCAAAACCCTAACCCTAACCCTAAACCCTAAACCCTAAACCCTAAACCCAAAACCCTAAACCCTAACCTGAAACACTAAACCCTAATCTCGAAACCCTAAACCATAAACCTGAAACCCTAAACCCTAAACCCTAAACTTAAACCCTAAACCCTAAATGCTGAAGACCCTAAACCCAAAATCCTAAACCCCAAACACTAAACCTTAAACCCTAAACCCTAAACCCTAAACCGTAAAAACTGTAAATCGTAAACCCTAAAACCTAACCCACAACCCCAAACCCCAAACCCTAAACTCTCAACCAAAAACCCAAAACCCAAAACGCTAAAACATGAACCCTAAAACACAAAACCCTAAACCCTAAAACATAAAACCCCAAACCCTAAACCCTAAACCCTAAACACTAACCCTAAACCCTAAACCCTTAACCCTAAACCCTAATCCTCAAACGCTAAACCGTAAATCCTATACCCTAAACCTTAAACCCTAAACTCTAAACCCTAAACCTTAAACCCTAATTCCTAAATGCTAAACCCTATACGGTGAACCCTAAATCCTAAACCCTAAGCCATAGACCCTAAAACCTAAACCCTAAAATCGTAAACCCTAAACACTAAAACATAAAACCCTAAACCCTAAACCCTAAACCATAAACACAAAACCCTAAACCCTTACCCTAAGCCTTAAATCCTAAACCCTAAACCCTTAACCCTAAACCCTAACCCCTAAACGCTAGATCACCCTATGCACGGAACAATAAACCCCAAACCCTAAACCTTAAACCTCAAACTCTAAACCCTATACGTTGAATCCTAAACCCTAAACCCGAAACTCAAAACCCTAAACCCTAAACCCTAGACCCTAGACCCAAAAACCTAAACCCTAAACCCTAAACCCTAAACCCAAACCCTATACCCTAAACCCTATCCCTAAACCCTAAACCCTAAACCCTAAACCCATAACCCTAAATGGTATTCCCTAAATGCTAAACCGTAAACGCCAAACCCTAAACCCAAAACCCACAGAGCCAAAACCCAAAACCATAAACCCTAAAAACTGTAAACCGTAAACCCTAAACCCTAAACCTAAACCCTAAACCCTATCCCTAAACCCTAAACCCTAAACCCTAAACCCTAAACCCATAACCCTAAATGGTATTCCCTAAATGCTAAACCGTAAACGCCAAACCCTAAACCCAAAACCCACAGAGCCAAAACCCTAAACCATAAACCCTAAAAACTGTAAACCGTAAACCGTAAACCCTAAACCTAAACCCTAAACCATAAACCCCAAACCCTAAACTCAAAACCCTAAACCCAAAACCAAAAACCCTAAAACCTAGATCCTAAAAATCTAAAGCCCAAACCCTAAAAACATAAAACCCTAAACCCTAAACCCAAAACACTAAAACCTAACCCAAAAATGTAAACAGTAAACCCTAAACCCTTAACCTTAAACCCTAACCCCAAACACTAAACCCGAAACCCTAAACCGAAAGCCCTAAAACCTGAACCCTAAACCATAAAACCCTAAACCCTAAACCCTAAACCGTGAACCATAAGCCGTAAATCGTAAATCGTAAACACAAAACCCGAAACCCTAAAACCTAAACCCTAAACCCTAAACGCTAAACCTAAAACCATAAACCCTGAACCCTAAACCCCAAACCCAAAACCCAAAACCTTAAATCCAAAACCCATAACCAAAACCTAAAACCGTTAACCTTAAACCATAAACACTAAACCCTAAACCCCAAGCCCTAAACCCTAAAAACTAAACCCTAAACCCTAAACCCCGAAAACCCTAAACCCTAAACCCTAAACCCTAAACCCTAAACCCTAAATCCTAACATTAAACCCGAAACACTAAACCCTAACCCAAAACCCAAAACCCTAAACCTGAAACCCCAAAACCCAAACCCTAAACCCTAAACACTAAACACAGAACCCTAAACCCAAAAACCCTGAACCCTAAACCCTAAAACTCTAAACCCTAAAATGTAAACCCTAAATCCAAATACAGAAACCCCTAAACGCTGAATCCTAACCCTAGACCCTAAACCCAAAACCCAAACACCCTAAACCTTAAACCCAAAAAACACTAAACCCTAAACCATAACTCTAATCCCTAAACCATAACCCTAAACCCTAAACCTTAAACCCGAAACCCTAAACCCTAAACCCTAAACTGTAGACCATAGACCCTAAACCTAAACCCTAAACCCTAAATCCTAAACTCTAAACCCTAAACCCTAAATCGTAAACACTAAACCCTAAACCCTAAACCCTAAACCCCAAACCCAAAACCCTAGAACCTAAACACTAAACAATAAACCCTAAACCCTAGACCGTAAACCCAAAACAAAAAACCTTAAACCCTAAACCCTAAATGTTAAACCCAATAACGTGAACCCTAAACACTAAACCCTAAAATCATAAACCCTAAACTGTAAAACTTAAACCTTAAACCCTAAACCTAAAACCATAAAAACTACACCTTCAACCATAACCCGGACCGACTACAAAATCGAAAACCAATCGTACCATCGCTTGATAAATTTCTTGCCACCGCAAAAAAAAAAAATCGACAAAATCGGAGTTGAAACGAAAAAGTTATGCCCTCTTCATTTTCCTATAATCTTGAAAGTTTGACAGATCCTAGACCTTAAACCCTAAACCCAAAACCCTAAACCCTAAAACCCTAAACCCTAAACATTAAACCATAAACCCTAAACCCTAAACCTTAAACCTTAAACCCAAAACCTAAAACACTAAAAACTAACCGTAAACCATAACCAATCACACCATTGCTTTAGAAATTTTCTACTACCTGAAAATAAAAAAGAGAATCATCCAAATCGGAGTTGAAATGAAGAAGTTCTGCCCTCTTCATTTTCCTATAAACTTTAAAGTCTAACAGACCCTAAATCCTAAAACTTAAATCGTAAACCCTAAACCCTGAAACCCTAAACCCAAACCCTAAAACCTAAACCCTAAACCCTAAACCCTAAAAACCCTAAACCCTAAACCCTAGCCCCTAACCCTAAACCCCAAACCCTAAACCCTAGACCCTAACCCTAAACCTTCAACACTAAATCGCAAACCCTAAACCCTAAACCCTAAACCCTAAACCCTAAACCCTAAACCCTAAACCTTAAATCCAAAACCCTAAACCCTAAACCCAAAATCCTAAACCGCAAACACTAAACCCTAAACCCTAAACCCCTAATCCCTAAACCCTAAACCCTAAACCCTAAACCCTAAACCCTAAACCCTAAGACTTAAACCCTAACCCTAAACCCTAAAACCAAAACCCTGAACCCTAAACCCTAAAACATAAAACCCTAAACCCCAAACCCTAAACCTTAAACCCTAAACTGTAAACCGTAAACCGTAAACCCTAAACCTTAAACCTCAGACCTTCAACCCAAACCCTAGACCCTCACCCTAAACCCTAAGGCTAAACCCTAAAAACCCTAACCCTAAACCCTAAATCCGAACCTTAAACCAAAAACTCTAACCCTAAACCCTAAACCCTTAGCTCGAAACACTAAACCCTCAACCCGAAACCCGAAACCCTCAACCATAAAGCATAAACCTTAAACCCTAAACCCTAAACCGAAAACCACAAACCCCAAACCCCAAACCCTAAACCCTAAACCCTAAAAACCTAAACCCAAAACCCAAACCCTAAACCCTTAACCCTAAACCTTAAACACTAAACCCTAAACACTATGTCCAAAACCCTAAACCCTAAACCCTAAACCCTAACCCTAAACCCTAAACCTAAACCCGAAACCCTAAAACCTACACCCTAAAGACAAAACCGTAAACACTAAACCTTAAATCCTAAAACTCTAAACCCTAAACCGTAAACCCTTAACCATAAAACAGAAAACCCTAAACCCTAAAACAGAAAATACTAAGCCTTAAACCCTAATCCTAAACGCTAAACCTTAAACCATAAACCCTAAACCCTAAACCCCAAACTCTAAACACTAAACAATAAACACCAAACCCGAAACCCTAAACCCTAAACCTAAACCCCAAACTAGAAACCCTAAACCCAAATCCCTAAACACTAAACCCTAAACCCCAAACCCTAAACCCTAAACCCTAAAACCCTAAACCCCAAATCTTAAACCCTAAACCCTAAAAAAGAAAACCCTAAACCCTAAACCCTAATCCTAAACCCTAAACCCTAAACCCTAAACCCAAAACCCTAAACCCTAAACCTTGAAAACCCTAAACCCTAAACCCTAACCCTAGACCCCAAACCCTAAACCCTAAAACCTATGTCCTAAACCCTAAACCCTAAATCTAACCCCTAAACACTAAACCGAAAACCCTAAACACTAAACCCTAAACCAAAAACCCTAACCCCAAAACCCTAAACCATACACCCTAAACCCTAAATCCTAAACCCTAAACACTAAACCCTAAACCCCGAACCCTAAACCCTAAAAACCCAAATCCTAAACCCTAAATCCTAACCCAAAATCCAAAACCCTAACCCTAAACCCTAAACCCTAAACCCTAAACCCTAAACTCGAAACCCTAAACCTTGACACTAAACCCGAAATCCTAAACCCCTAAAGCATAAACTTTAAACCCTAAACCCTAAACTCCAAATTCAAAACCCTAAACCCAAAGCCCTAAACCCTAAACCCAAAACCTAAACAGTAAACCCTTAACCCTAAACCCTAAAAACTAAACCCTAAACGCTAGGCCCTAAACCCTAAACCCAAAACCATAAATCCTAAACGCTAAAAACCCTAAACCCTAAACCCTAACCCTAAACCCTAAACCCTAAACCCTAACCCTAAACCTTAACCTTAAATCCTAAACCTTAAAACCAAAACGCTAAACCCTATACCCAAAACCCTACACCCAAAAACCCTAAACCCTAAACCCTAAAACTCTCAACCCTAAAATGTAAACCCTAAAATAAAGAAACCCCTAAACCCAAAACCAAGAATCCAAGACCCTAAACCCAGAAAACCCTAAACGCTAAACCCTAAACCATAACCTTAAACCCTAAACCCCAAACCCGAAACAATAAACGCTAAACCCTAAACCGTAGAGCCAACCTAAACCTTAAACCCTAACCCCTTAACCCTAAACCTTACACCCATAACCCTAAACCGTAAACCCTAAACCCCAAACCCTAAACCCTGGACCCTAAACACTAAACAATAAACCCTAGACCGTAAACCCAAAAACCTAAATGCAAAAACGCTAAGACCTAAACGCTAAAGCCTAAACCCTAACACTAAATCCTAAACCCAAAACCCTAACCCTAGACTCTAAACCCTAAAAGTGAAACCCTAAACCCTAAATGCAAAACCCTATACCGTGAACCCCAAACACTAAACCCTAAAACCGTAAACCTTAAGCCGCAAACCTTAAACCATCAACCCTAAACCCTAAACCCTAAAACTTTAAACTGTAAACCCTTATCCGTAAACCCTAAAACAGAAAACGCTAAACCCTAAACCCTAACGCCCTAAACCCTAAACGCTAAACCCTAAACCCTATACCTAAACCCTAGACCCCAAACACAAAAAAATATACCCAAAAACCTAAACCCTAGACACAAAACTTTAAGCCCAAAACTCTAAATCCTAAACCTTAAACCCTAAACCGTAAATGCTAAACCTTATACCGTGAACCCTAAACACTAAACCCTAAAATCATAAACCCTAAACTCCAAAACGTAAACCTTAAACCCTAAACCTAAAAGCACAGAAATTACACCTTAAACCATAACCCGGACCGACCACAAAATTGGAAATCAATCGCACCATCGCTTGAGAAATTTTTTGCTACTGCAAAATAAAAAAAATCGTTGAATTCGGAGTTCGAACGAAAAAGTTATGCTCTCTCCATTTTCCTATAATCTTGAAAGTTTGACAAACCCTAAACCCTAAACCCTAAACCCTAAATTATAAACCCTAAACCCTAAACCCTAAATCCAAAAACCCTAAACCCTAACCGTAAACCTTAAGCCTTAAACACTAAACACTAAACACTAAACCCTAAACCCTAACCCTAAACCCTAAACCCTAACCATAAACCCTAAACCCTAAACCCTAAACCCTAGGCCCTAACCCTAAACCCCAAACCCTAAACCCTAAACCCTATACCCTAAACCCAAAACCCTAAACCCTAAACTTTAAATCCTAAACCCTAAACCCTAAATCAGAAACCGTAAACACTAAACCCTAAACCCTAGACCCCCAGTCCCTAAACCCTAAACCCTAAAAACCCTAAACCCAAAACCGTAAACCCTAACCCTCAAACGTAAACCCTAAACCATAAACCCAAAACCCTGAACCCTAAACCCTAAACCCTAAAACCCTAAAACCTACACCCGAAACCCAAATCCTGAAACACTAAACCCTAAACCCCAAAACTCTAAACCCAAAATCGTAAATCCTAAACCATAGAATAAAAAACCCTAAACTCTAAACCCTAATCCTAAACCCTAAACCCTAAACCGTAAACCCTAAACCCTAGACCCTAAAAACTAAACCCCAAACCCTAAGACCCAAAACCCTAACCAAAGACCCTAAATCCTAAACGCTAAACCCTAAAAACCCTAAACCCTAAACCCTAAACCCAAACCCTAAACCCCAAACCCTAAACCCTAAAACCTAAATCCTAAACCCTAAACCCTAAGCCCTAAACCCTAACCCTAACCTCTAAACACTAAACCTTAAACCCTAAACCCTAAACCAAAAACCCTAAATCCTAAACCCTAAACCAAAAACCCTAAACCAAAAACCCGAAACCAAAAGCCCTAAACCCTAAACCCTAAACCCTAAACCAAAAACCCTAAATCCTAAACCCTAAACCCTAAACCCTAACCCTAAACCCTAACCCTAAACATTAAACCTTAAAAACCCCAAACCCTAAACCCTAAATCCTAACCCCAAACCCCAAACCCTAACCCTAAACCCTAAACCCTAAACTCGAAACCCTAAACCAAAAACCCAAAACCCTAAACCCTAAACCGTAAACCCTAAATCCTAAACCATAAACCCTAAAACCTAAACCCTAAACCCTAACCCTAAACCCTAATCATAAACATTAAACCCCCCCTAACCCTAAACCCTAAACCCCAAACTCGAAACCCTAAACCTTGACCCTAAACTCGAAACCCTAAACTCTAAAACCTAAACCTTAAACCCTAAACCCTAAACCCTTAACCCTATACCCAAAACTGAAAACCCTAAAACCCAAAACCCAAAACCTAACCAAAAAACCCTTAACCCAAAACCCAAAACACTAAACCCTAAACGCCAAGCCCTAAACACTAAACCCTAAACCCTAAACCCTAAACCCTAACCTTAAACCCAAAACCAAGCATCCAAGACCCTAAACCCAGAAAACCCTAAACGCTAAACCCTAAACCATAACCTTAAACCCTAAACCCCAAACCCGAAACAATAAACGCTAAACCCTAAACCGTAGAGCCAACCTAAACCTTAAACCCTAACCCCTTAACCCTAAACCTTACACCCATAACCCTAAACCGTAAACCCTAAACCCCAAACCCTAAACCCTGGACCCTAAACACTAAACAATAAACCTTAGACCATAAACCCAAAAACCTAAATGCAAAAATGCTAAGACCTAAACGCTAAAGCCTAAACCCTAACACTAAATCCTAAACCCAAAACCCTAACCCTAGACTCTAAACCCTAAAAGTGAAACCCTAAACCCTAAATGCGAAACCCTATACCGTGAACCCCAAACACTAAACCCTAAAACCGTAAACCCTAAGCCGCAAACCTTAAACCATCAACCCTAAACCCTAAACCCTAAAACTCTAAACTGTAAACCCTTAACCGTAAACCCTAAAATAGAAAACGCTAAACCCTAAACCCTAACGCCCTAAACCCTAAACGCTAAACCCTAAACCCTATACCTAAACCCTAGACACCAAACACAAAAAAATATACCCAAAAACCTAAACCCTAGACACAAAACCTTAAGCCCAAAACTCTAAATCCTAAACCTTAAACCCTAAACCGTAAATGCTAAACCTTATACCGTGAACCCTAAACACTAAACCCTAAAATCATAAACCCTAAACTCTAAAACTTAAACCTTAAACCCTAAACCTAAAACCACAGAAATTACATCTTAAACCACAACCCGGACCGACCACAAAATTGGAAACCAATCGTACCATCGCTTGAGAAATTTTTTGCTACTGCAAAATAAAAAAAATCGTTGAATTCGGAGTTCGAATGAAAAAGTTATGCCCTCTCCATTTTCCTATAATCTTGAAAGTTTGACAGACCCTAAACCCTAAACCCTAAACCCTAAATTATAAACCACAAACCCTAAACCCTAAATCCAAAAACCCCAAACCCTAACCGTAAACCTTAAGCCGTAAACACTAAACACTAAACACTAAACCCTAAACCCTACCCCTAAACCCTAAACCCTAAACCCTAAACCCTAAACCTAAACCTAAACCCTAAACCCTAAACCCTAAACCCTAAACCATAAAACCATAAACCCTAAACCCTAGGCCCTAACCCTAAACCCCAAACCCTAAACCCTAAACCCTATACCCTAAACCCAAAACCCTAAACCCTGAACTTTAAATCCTAAACCCTAAACCCTAAATCAGAAACCGTAAACACTAAACCCTAAACCCTAGACCCCCAGTCCCTAAACCCTAAACATTAAAAACCCTAAACCTTAAACCGTAAACCTTAACCCTAAAACGTAAACCCTAAACCCTACACCCAAAACCCTAAACCCTATACCCTAAAATCTAAACCCGAAACCCAAATCCTGAAACACTAAACCGTAAACCCCAAAACTCTAAACCCAAAATCGTAAATCCTAAACCATAAAATAGAAAACCCTAAACTCTAAACCCTAATCCTGAACCCTAAACCCTAAACCGTAAACCCTAAACCCTAGACCCTAAAAACTAAACCCTAAACCCTAAGACCCAAAACCCTAACCAAAAACCCTAAATCCAAAACGCTAAACCCTAAAAACCCAAAACCCAAAACCCTAAACCCAAACCCTATACCCCAAACCCTAAACCTTAAACCCTAAACCCAAAACCCTAAACCCTAAACCATAAACCCTAAACCCTAAATCCTAAACCCTAAACCCTAAACCAAAAACCCAAAACCCTAAACCCTAAACCCTAAACCCTAAATCCCAAAATTAAACCCTAACCCTAAACCCTAAACAATAAAGTCGAAACCCAAAACCCAAAACCCTAAACCCGAAACCCTAAACCCTAAATCCTAAACCCTAAACCCAAACCCAAAATCCTAAACCTTAAAACCTAAACGTTAAACCTTAAAACCCTAAACCCTAAACCTAAACCCAAAACCCTAAACTCAAACCCTAAACCCCTAACCCTAAACCCTAAACAATAAACCCAAAACGCTTAGCCCAAAACCCAAAACCCAAAACCCTAAAACCTAACCCTAAACCCTAAACCCTAAACCCTAAACCCTAAAACCCTAATCCCTAAACCCTAAAACTTTAAACCCTAAATCGTAAATCCTAAACCCTAAAAAAAAAAAAACCAAAACCCAAAACCCTAATCCTAAACCCTAAACCCTAAACCCTAAACCCTAGACTCTAAACACAAAACAATAAACCTTAAACCCGAAACCCTAAACCCTAAACCCAAAACCCTAAAACTGAAACCCTAATCCCTAAACACTATACCCTAAACCCTAAACCCTAAACCCTAAAATTCTAAACCGTAAACCGTAAACCCGAAACCTTAAAAAAGAAAACCCTAAACCCTCATCCTAAACCCTAAACCCTAAACCCTAAACCCTAACCCTAAAACCCTAAAACCTAAACCCGAAACCCAAATCCTGAAACACTAAACCCTAAACCCCAAAACTCTAAACCCAAAATCGTAAATCCTAAACCATAAAATAGAAAACCCTAAACTCTAAACCCTAATCCTAAATCCTAAACCCTAAACCCTAAACCCTAACCCTAGACCCTAAAAACTAAACCCTAAACCCTAAGACCCAAAACCCTAACCAAAAACCCTAAATCCTAAACGCTAAACCCTAAAAACCCAAAACCCAAAACCCTAAACCCAAACCCTAAACCCCAAACCCTAAACCCTAAAACCTAAATCCTAAACCCTAAACCCTAAGCCCTAAACCCTAACCCTAACCCCTAAACACTAAACCTTAAACCCTAAACCCTAAATCCTAAACCCTAAACCCTAAATCCAAAACCCTAAACCCTAAACCCTAACCCTAAACATTAAACCTTAAAAACCTCAAACCCTAAACCCTAAATCCTAAACCCCAAACCCCAAACCCTAACCCTAAACCCTAAACCTTAAACTCGAAGCCCTAAACCAAAAACCCTAAACCCTAAACCCTAAATCCTAAACCCTAAACCCTAAAACCTAAACCCTAAACCCTAAACCCTAACCCTAAACCCTAATCATAAACATTAAACCCCCCCTAACCCTAAACCCTAAACCCCAAACTCGAAACCCTAAACCTTGACCCTAAACTCGAAACCCTAAACCCTAAAGCCTAAACCTTAAACCCTAAACCCTAAACCCTTAACCCTATACCCAAAACTGAAAACCCTAAAACCCTAAACCCAAAACCTAACCACAAAACCCTTAACCCAAAACCCTAAACACTAAACCCTAAACGCCAGGCCCTAAACACTAAACCCTAAACCCTAAACCCTAAACCCTAACCTTAAACCCAAAACCCTAAACTCGAAACCCCAAACCAAAAACCGTAAATCCTAAACCCTAAACTCGAAACCCTAAACCCTAAACCCAAAAACACTAAACCCTAAACCCTAAAACTCTCAACCCAAAATGTAAACACTAAACCCTAATAAAGAAAACCCTAAACCCTAACCCTAGACCTTAAACCCAAAACCAAGAACCTTAGACCCTAAACCCTGAAAACCCTAAATGCTAAACCCTAAACCATAACCTTAAACCCAAAAGCCTAAACTCGAAACCATAAACCCTAAGCCCTAAACCGTAGAGCCTAGACCCTAAACCTTAAACCCTAAACCCTAAACCCTAAACCCATAAACCTAAACCGTAAATCATAAACCCTAAACCCTAGACCTTAAACACTAAACAATAAACCCTAAACCCTAAACCCTAGACCATAAACCCAAAAACCTAAACCTTAAACGCTAAGCCCTAAACCCTAAACCCTAAACCCAAACCCAAAACCCTAACCCTAGACTCTAAACCCTAAACGTGAAACCCTAAACCTTAAATGTTAAACCCATACCGTGAACCCCAAAAAATAAATCCTAAAATCGTAACCCTAAGTCGTAAACCCTAAACCCTAAACCCTAAACCCTAAACCCTAAAACTCTAAACTGTAAACCCTTAACCGTAAACCCTAAAACAGAAAACCCTAAACCCTAAACCTTAACACCCTAAACCCTAAACGCTAAACCCTAAACCCTAAACCTAGACCCTAGACCCCAAACACAAAACAATAAACCTTAAACCCTAAATCCTAGACCCAAAACCTTAAACCCTAAAATCTAAACCCTAAACCTTAAACCCTAAACCCTAAATGCTAAACCCTATACCCTGAACCCTAAACACAAAACCAAAAAATCATAAACCCTGAACTACAAAACTTAAACCCTAAACCCAGAACCCTAAACCCTGAAAACTACACCTTAAACCGTAACCCTGAATAGACTGCCAAATCGAAAACCAATCGTACCATTGTATAAGAAATTTTTTGCTACCGTAAAATAAAAAAAATTGTCGAATTCGGAGTTCGAACGAAAAAGTTATGCCCTCTCCACTTTCCTATAATCTTGAAAGCTTGACAAACCCTAAACCCGAAACCCTAAACCCTAAATTATAAACCCTAAACCCTAAACCCTAAAACCAATCCCCTAAATCCAAAAACCCAAAACCCTAACCGTAACCCTTAAGCCTTAAACACTAAAAACTAAACCCTAAACCCTAAAAATCCAAAACCCTAAGCCCAAACCCCTAACCCTAAACCCTAAACCAAACAAACCCTAAACCCGAAACCCTAACACCAAAACAATAACCCCTAAAACCGAAACCCTAAACCCAAAACCCTAAACCCTAAACCCTAAACCCTAAACCCTAAACCCTAACCCTAAACCCTAATCCTAAGCCCTAAACACTAAACCCTAAACCATAAACCCTAAACCCTAAACCCTAAACCCGAATCCCTAAACCCTAAACCTAAACGCTAAACCCTACCCATAAACCCTAAACCGTAAACCGTAAACTGTAAAGCCTAGACCTCAAACCCTAAACCTTAAACCCTAGACCCTAAATCTTAAACCCTAAACTCTGAAACCTAAAGCTTAAACCCTAAACCCTATACCGTGAACCCTAAACACTAAACCCTAAAACCACAAACCCTAAACTGTAAACCTTAAACCTTAAACCCTAAACCTAAAACCCTAAAAACTAAACTGTAAACCATAACCTGGAATCAACTCCAAAACTTGGAACCGATCATACCATCGCTTCAGATATTTTCTACTACCCCAAAATAAAAAAAGAATCGTCCAAATCAAAGTTCAAAGGAATAAGTTTTGCCTTCTTCATTTTCCTGCAAACTTTAAAGTTTGACAGACCCTACACCTTAAACCTGAAACTGTAAACCCTAAACCCTGAATCCTAAACCATAAACCATAAACCCAAAACCCGAAAAACCCTAAACCCTAAACCCTAACCCCTAACCCTAACCCTAAACCCTAAAACCTAACCCCAAACCCTAAACACTAAACCGTAAACCCTAAAACCTAAACCTTAAATCCTAAATCCAAAATGCTAAAACAAAAATCCTAAACCGTAAAAACTAAAACCTAAGCCCTAAACCCCTAGTCCCTAAACCCTAAACCACCCTACACCCTAGACCCTAAAAACCCTAAACCCTAAACCTTAACCTCGAACCCTAAATACGAAACCCTAAACCCAAAACCCAAAACCCAAAATTGTAAATAATAAAACCCTAAACCCTAAACCATAAGCCCTAAATCCTAAACCCTAAATCCTAAACTGTAAGCCCTAAACCCTAAACCCAAATTCCTAAACCCAAAACCCTAAACCCTAAATCCTAAACCCTAAACCATAAACCCTAACCCTAAACCCTAAATCCTAAACCCTAAACCCTAAACCAAAAACCCTAAACCCTAAACCCTAAACCCTAAACCCTAAATCCTAAACCCTAAACCCAAAACCCTAAACCCTAAACCCTAACCCTAAACCCTAAAAACCCTAAACCTGAAACCCTAAATCCCAAAATTAAACCCTAACCCAAAACCCGAAACAATAAAGTCGAAACCCTAAACCCTAAACCCTAAACCCTAAACCCTAAACCCTAAACCTAAACCCTAAACCAAAAATCCTAAACCTTAAAACCTAAACGGTAAACCCTAAAACCCTAAACCCTAAACCCAAACCCAAAACCCTAAACTCAAACCCTAAACCCCTAAACCTAAACCCTAAACAATAAACCAAAAACGCTTAGCCCAAAACCCAAAACCCTAAAACCTAAACCTAACCATAAACCCTAAACCCTAAACCCTAAACCCTAAACCCTAAACCCTAAACCCTAAACACTAAACCCTAAACCCTAAACCCTAAACCCTAAAACCCTAATCCCTAAACCCTAAATCGTAAATCCTAAACCCTTAAAAAAAAAACCAAAACCCAAAACCCTAATCCTAAACCCTAAACCCTAAACCCTAGACTCTAAACACTAAACAATAAACCTTAAACCTGAAACCCTAAACCCTAAACCCAAACCCGTAAAACTGAAACCCTAATCCCTAAACACTATACTCTAAACCCTAAACCCTAAAATTCTAAACCCTAAACCGTAAACCCTAAACCTTAAAAAAGAAAACCCTAAACCTCATCGTAAACCCTAAACCCTAAACCCTAAACCCTAAGCCCTAAACCCTAAATTCTAAATGTTGAACCCTAAACCCTAAACACTAAATAATAAACCCTAAACCCCAAACCCTAGACCTTAAACCTTAAACCCTAAACTCTAAACCCTAAACCTTATACCGTAAATCGTAAATGCTAAACCTTATACCGTCAACCCTAAAAACTAAAACCTAAAATCGCAAACCCTAAACCGTAAACGTTAAACCTTAAACCCTAAACCTAAAACCCTAAAAACTAAACCCTAAACCATAACCCTGAACCGAGTCCAAAGTTATAACCCAACGGTACCATCACTTCTGAAATTTTCTGCTACCCCAAAATAAAATAAAAAATCACCCAAATCAAAGTTCAAACGAAGAAGTCATGCCGTCTTCATTTTCCTATAATTGTTAAAGTTTGATGAACCCTAAACCCTAAACCTTAAACCCTAAACCATAAACCCTAAACCCTAAACCATAAACCCTTAAACCCTAAACTCTAAACCCTAATCCCGAAACCCTAAACCCTAAACCATAAACCCTAAACCCTAACCCAAAATGCTAAACCTTAAACACGAAACGCTAAACCTTAAACCCTAAACTCAAAACCCTAAACCCTGAAACCGCAAAGCCAGAACCCTAAACCCCAAAATCGAAACACTAAACCCAAAAAAATGTAAATTAAACCCTAAACCCTAACCCTAAACCCTAAACCTCAAACCCTAAACCCTAAACCCAAAACCCAAACCCTAAAACCTAAACCCAAAAACACTAAACCCTGAACCCCTAAAACATAAAACCCTCAATCCTAAACTATAGCCCTAAACCCAAAACCCTAAAAACTAAACCCTAAACCATAAACACTTAAACCTAAATCCTAAACTGTAAGTGCAAAACCACCCTAAACACTAAAAAATAAACCATAAACCCTAAACCCTAGACCCTAGACCTTAAACCCTAAAACGTAAACCACGAACCTTAAGCCCTAAACCTAAAACCCTAGAAACTAAACCTTAAACCACTACCCCGAAACGACTCCAAAATCAGAATCCAATCGTACTATCGCTTCAGGACCCCAAACCCAAAACCCAAAACCCAAAACCCAAAACCCTAAACCCTAAACCCTAAACCCTAAACCCCAAACCCTAAACCCTACACCCTAAACAATAAACCCTAAATCGTAAACCCCAGACCCTAGACCCTAAACCCTAAACCCTAAACCATAAACCTAAACCCTAAACCCTAAACCCTAAACCCTAAACCATAAACCTAAACCCTAACCCTAAACCCTAACCCAAAACCCTAAACCCTAAGCCCTAAACCCGAAAGCCTAAACCTTAAACCCTAAACCCCAAACCCTAAACCCTAAACCCGGAAAACCCTAAACCCTAAACACTAAACCCTAAACCCTAAACCCTAAACACCAAACCCTAAACCCTAAAAACTGTAAACCGTAAAACCAAAACCCTAACCCTAAAGCCCTAACCCCAAACCCTAAACACAAAACCCAAAACCCAAAACCCAAAACCCTTCAACCCTAAACCCTGAACCATACACACTAAACCCTAAACCTTACACTAAAACTTAAATCCCAAAAACCCTAAACCCTAAAACCTAAACCCTAAACCCTAAGCCTAAACCATAAACACAAAACACGAAACCCTAAACCCTAAACTCTAAACCCTAAATCATAGACCCTAAACCCCAAACACGAAACCCTAAAACCTAAACCCTAAACCTTAAACGCAAATCCCAAAACCCTAAACCCTAAACCCTAAAACCCTAAACCCTAAACCCTAAAACCCAAACCCTAAGCCCTACACCCTAAACAATAAAACCTAAACCGTAAATCCAAAACCCTAGACCCTAAACCCTAAACCCTAAACCCTAAACCCTAAAAGTTGTAAACCGTAAAACCTAAACCATAACCCAAAACCCTAAAGCCCTAACCCAATACTTCAAACCCTAAAACCCTAAACCCCAAACCCTAAACCCTAAACCCTAAATCCAAAACCCAAAACCCTTCAACCCTAAACCCAAAACCCTAAACACAAAACCCTAAACCCTAAACACGAAACCCTAAACCCCGAAAACCCTAAACCTTAAACACTAACTCTAAACCCTAAACCAAAAACCTGAAACCCTAAACCCTAAACCCTAAACCGTAGACCCTAAACTTGAAACCCGAAACCCTAAACCATAAACCTTAACCCAAAACCCTAAACCCTAAACCCTAAGTCAAAAACCCTAAGCCCTAGACCCTAAACAATAAAACTAAATCCAAAACCCAAAACCCTTTAACCCTAAACCCTAAACCCAAGACCCCAAACCCTAAACCCTAAACAATAAACCCTAAATCGTACACCCTAAACCCAAAACCCAAAACCCTAACACTAAACCCTAACCCTAAACCCTAAACCCTAAACCCTAAACCCTAAACCATAAACCGTAAACCAAAAACCCAAAACCCTAAGCACTAAACCCTAAACCCTAAACCCTAAACCCCAACACTAAACCCTAAACCCGAAGCCGAAACCCTAAACTTTAAACCATAAACCCTAAACACTAAACAATATACCGTGAACCCTAAACACAAAATCGTAAAATCGTAAACCCAAAACCCAAAACCCTAAAACTCTAAACTGTAAAACCTTAACCGTAAATCATTAAACGAAAAACACTAAACCCTAAATCCAAACACCCAAAACCCTAAATGCTAAAACCTAAACTCTATACCCTAAACCGTAGATCCCAAACACAAAAAATTAAACCCTAAACCCCAAACCTTGGACACTAAACCTTAAACCCTAAACTCTTAATGCTAAACCTTAAACCCTAAACCCTAAACGCTAAACCCTATACCATGAACCCTAAACACTAAAACCTCAAATCATAAACCCTAAACTATAAAACCTAAACCTTAAACCCTAAACCCTAAACCCTAATACCTAAAAACCCAAAACCCAAAACCCTAGCCCCTAACCCTAAACCCCAAACCCTAAACCCAAGACCCTAACCCTAAAACCTATACACTAAACCCTAAACCCTAAACCTGAAACCCTAAACCCTAAACCCTAAATCCTAAACCTTAAATCCAAAACCCCAAACACTGAACCCTGAACCCAAAACCCTACCCTAAACCCTAACCCTAGACCCTAAACCCTAAAACCTAAACCCAAAACCCTGAACCCTAAACCCTAAACCATAAAACCCAAAACCCTAAACCCTAAACCCTAAATCCTAAACCCTAGACCGTAAACCCTAACCCTAGACCCTAACCCTAAACCCTAATGCTAAACCCTAAGAGGCCTAAACCCTAAACCCAAAATCCAAACCATAAACTCAAAAGCCAAAACCTCAAACCCAAAACCGTAAACCCTGAACCACAAACCACAAACCCCAAACCCAAAACCCTAAACCCTAAACCCTTAAACCCTAAACCCAAAAACCCTTAACCCTAAACCCAAAACACTAAACCTTAAACGCTATGCCCTAAACCCTAAACCCTAAACCTTAAACCCTAACCCTAAACCCTAAACCCGAAACCCGAAACCCGAAACCCTAAATGCTAAACCCTAAAGACTAAACCATAAACCCAAAACCCAAAACCATAAAACCCAAAACCCTAAACCCTAAAACTCTAAACCCCAAACCGTAGATCGTAAACCCTAAAACAGAAAACCCTAAACCCTAATCCTAAACGCTAAACCTTAAACACTAAACCCTAAACCCTAAACCCAAAACACTAAACAATAAACCCTAAACCCGAAGCCCAAAACCCTAAAACCTAATCCCTAAGCACTAAACCCTAAACCTAAAAACTCAAAACCCCAAATTGTAAACCCTAAAACATAAAACAAAAAACCCTAAACAGTAAACCCTAATCCTAAACCCTAAACCCTAAACCCTAAACCCTACACCCAAAACCCAAAATACTAAACCCTAAACCCTAAACGCTAAACCCTAACCCCAAACCCTAAATCCTAAACCTTAAAAACCCTAAACCCACAACCCTAAAACCTAACCCTAAACCCCAAACACTAAACCCTAAAACCTAAACCCTAAACCCTAAACCCCAAACCCTAAACCCTAAAACTAACCCCTAAACCCTAAACACTAAACCCTAAAACTAACCCCTAAACCCTAAACACTAAACCCGAAACCTTAAACCCTAAAACCAAAACACTAAACCCCAAATCCTAAACCCTAAACCCTAAACCCTAAACCCAAAACCCAAACCCTAAACACTAACCCTAAAGCTTAAACCCTAAAAACCCGAAACCCTAAATCCTAACCCTAAACCCAAAACCCTAACCTTAAACCCTAAACCCGAAACTCGAAACCCTAAACATTGACCATGTACCCGAAACCCTAAACCCTAAAACCTAAACCTTAAACCCTAAATCCTAAACCCTAAACCCAAAACCCTAAACCCAAAACCCAAAACCCAAAACACTAAACCCTAAACCCGAAACCCTAAACCCTAAACCTTAAATCCAAAACCCTAAACACTGAACCCTGAACCCTAGACCCTACCCTAAACCCTAACCCTAGACCCTAAACCATAAAAACTAAACCCAAAACCTTCAACCCTAAACCCAAAACCATAAAGCCCAAACCCTAAACCCTAAAACCTAAATCCTAAACCCTAGACCCTAAACCCTAACCCTAGACCCTAACCCTAAACCCTAATGCTAAACCCTAAAAACCCTAAACCCTAAACCCAAAATCCAAACCATAAACCCGAAAGCCTAAACCTCAAACCCTAAACCGTAAACCCTAAACCACATACCACAAACCCCAAACCCAAAAACCAAAACCCTAAAACCAAAACCCTAAACCCTAAACCCAAAACACTAAACCTTAAACGCTATGCCCTAAACCCTAAACCCTAAACCCTAAACCCTAACCCTAAGCCCTAAACCCTCAACACGAAACCATAAACGCTAAACCCAAAAGACTAAACCATAAACCCAAAACCCAAAACCATAAAACCCTAAACCTTAAACCCTAAAACTCTAAACCCCAAACCGTAAACCGTAAACCATAAAACAGAAAACCCTAAACCCTAATCCTAAACACTAAACCTTAAACCCTAAACCCTAAACCTTGAAACTCTAAACACTAAACAATAAACCCTAAACCCGAAACCCTAAACCTTTAACCTAAACCCCAAACCAGAAACCCTAAACCCTAATCCCTAAACACTAAACCCTAAACCCAAAACCCTAAACGCTAAAACTCTAAACCCCAAATCGTAAACCCTAACACATAAAACAAAAAGCCATAAACCCTAAACCATAATCCTAAACCCTAAACCCAAAACCCTAAACCCTACACCCTAAACCTTAAACACTAAACCCTAAACCCTAAAACGCTAAACCCTAACCCTAAACCCTAAAAACCCAAACCCAAAACCCTAAAACCGAACCCTAAACCCCAAACACGAAACCCTAAAACCTAAATACTAAACCCTAAACCCCAAAACCTAAACCCTAAAAGTAACCCCTAAACACTAAACCCTAAGCCCTAAACACTAAACCCAAAACCTTAAACCCTAAAACCTAAATACTAAACCCCAAATCCTAAACCCTAAACCCTAAACCCAAACCTTAAACATTGACCATAAACCCGAAACCCTAAACCCAAAAACCTAAACCTTAAACCTTAAACCCTAAACCCTAAACCCTAAACCCAAAACCCTAAACCCTAAACCCTAAACAAAAAACCCAAAACCCTAAACCCTAAACCCTAAAACCCAAAACCCAAAACCTAAACACTAAACCCTTAACCCTAAACCCTAAACACTAAACGCCAGGCTCTAAACCTTAAATCCTAAAACTTAAAAACCCTAAACCCTAAACCCTAAACCCTAACCCGAAACCCTAAACCCTAAACCCTAAACCCTAACCTTAAACCCTTAATCTTAAACCCGAAACCCTAAACCCAAAACCCGAAACCCTAAATCCTAAACCCTAAACCCAAAACCCAAAACCTTAAACACTAAACCCTAAACCTTAAATCCAAAACCCTAAGCCCTGAAACCTGAACCCAAAACCCAAAACCCAAAACCCTGAACCCTAAACCCTAAACCATAAAACCCTAAACCCTAGACCCTAAACCCTAAGCCTAGCCCCTAGCCGTAAACCCTAATGCTAAACCCTAAAAACCCTAAACCCTAAACCCTAAACCCCAACCTTAAACCCAGAAGCCTAAACCCTAAATGCAAAACCTAAAACCCAAAACCCTAACACTAAACCCCAAATACAAAACCCTAAAACCTAAATCCTAAACCCTAAACCCTAGACCCTAAACGCTAACCCTAGACCCTAACCCTAAACCCTAATGCTAAACCCTAAAATCCCTAAACCCCAACCTTAAACCCGGAAGCCTAAACCCTAAACGTAAAACCCAAAGCCTTAACCCTAAACCCCAAACACAAAACCCTAAGACCTAAATCCCAAACCCTAAATCCCAAAACCTAAACCCTAACACTAAACCCTAAACACTAAACCCTAAACCCTAAACACTAAACCCTAAACCAAAAACCCTAAACCCTAAACCCTAAACACTAAACCCCAAATCCTAAACCCTAAACCCTAAACCTTAAACCCAAAAAACCCTAAACCCTAAACCCCAATTCCTAACCCTAAACCCAAAACCCTAACCCTAAACCCTAAACCCTGAACTCGAAACCCTAAACCTATACCATAAACCTGAAACCCTAAACCCTAAAACATAAACCTTAAACCCTAAACCCTAAACCCTAAACCCTAAAATCCTAAACCCAAAACCTAAACACTAGACCCTTAATCATAAACCCTAAACACTAAACACTAAACACTAAACGCCAGGCACGAAACCCTAAACCCTAAACCCTAAATCCTAAACCATAAAACCCTAAACCCTAAACCCTAACCTTAAACACTGAACCTTAAACCCGAAACCCTAAACCCTAAACCCTAAACCCTAAACCCTAAAACTCTCAAACCTAAAATGTAAACCCTAAACCCTAATAAAGAAACCCCTAAACCCTAAACCCTAACCCTAGACCCTAAACCTAAAACCAGGAACCCTAGACCCCAAACCCTGAAAACCCTAAACACAAAGCCCTAAACAATAACCTTAAACCCTAAACCCTAAGCCCTAAACCCGAAACCATAAACCCTAAACCCTAAACCATAGAGCCTACCTGAACTTTAAACCCTAAACACATAACCCTAAACCGTAAACCGTAAACCCTAAACCCTAAACTCGGAACCCTAAACCCTAGACCCTAAACATTAAACAATAAACACAAAACACTAAACCCAAGACTATAAATCCGAAAACCTAAATCCCAAACGCTAAGGCCTAAACCCCAAACCCTAAACCCTAACACTAAACCCCAAACCCAAAACCCTAACCCTAGACTCTAAACCCTAAACGTGAAACCCTAAACCCTAAATGCTAAACCCTATACCATGAACCCCAAACACTAAACCCAAAAATCGTAAACCCTAAGCCGTAAACCTTAAACCCCAAACCCTAAACCCTAAAACTCTAAACTGTAAACCCTTAATCGTAAACCCTAAAACAGAAAACCCTAAACCCTAAACCATAAACGCTAAACCCTAAACCCTATACCTAAACCCTAGACCCCAAACATAAAACAGTAAACCCTAATCCCTAAACCCTAGACACTAAACCTTAAACCCTAAACTCTAAATCCTAAACCTTAAACCCTAAACCCTAAATGCTAAATCATATACCGTGAACCCTAAACACTAAACCCTAAAATCATAAACCCTAAATTGTAAAACTTAAACCTTAAACCCTAAACCTAAAACCATAAAAACTACACCTTAAACCATAACCCCGACCGACTAAAAAATCGGAAACCAATGGTACCATCACTTCGGAAATTTTCTGCTACCCCAAAATAAAAATAAAAAATCACCCAAATCGGAGTTCAAACGAAGAAGTTATGCCCTCTTCATTTTCCTATAATTGTTAAAGTTTGACGAACCCTAAACCATAAACCTTAAACCGTAAACCATAAAGCCTCAACCCTAAACCCAAAACCCTAAACAAAAAACCCTAAACCCTAAACCCTAAACCCTAAATCCTAAAACCCTAAACCCTAAACCCTAAACCTTAACCCTAAACACAAAAACCTAAAAACCCCACACCCTAAACCCTAAATCCTAACCCTAAACCTGAAACCCTAACCCTAAACCTTAAACCCTAAACCCGAAACCCTAAACCTTAACTCTAAACCTGAAACCTTAAACCCTCAAGCCTAAACCTTAAACCCTAAACCTTAAACCCAAAACCCCATACCCAAAACTCAAAACCATAAACCCTAAACCCCAAAACCCAAAACCCAAAACCTAAACACTAAACCCTAAACCGAAAACCCTAAACACTAAACCCTAAATGCAAGGCCCTAAACCCTAAACCCTAATCCCTAAATCCTAAACCCGAAAAACCCAAAACCCTAAATCCTAAACCCTAACCCTAAACCCTAAACCGTAAACTTGAAACCCTAAACCCAAAACCCTAAACCCTAAACCCTAAACTCGAAAACCTAAACCCAAAAACACTAAACCCTAAACCCTAAAACTCTCAACCCTAAACCCTAATAAAGAAAACCCTAAACCCTAAACCCTAACCCTAGACCCTAAACCCAAAACCAAGAACCCTAGACCCTAAACCCTGAAAACCCTAAATGCTAAACCCTAAACCCTAAAGCCTAAACTCGAAACCATAAACCCTAAACCTTAAACCGTAGACCCTAAACCCTAAACCTTAAACCCTAAACCCTAAACCCATAAACCTAAATCGTAAACCGTAAACCGTAAACCCTAAACCCTAGACCCTAAACACTAAACAATAAACCCTAAGCCCTAAACCCTAGACCATAAACCCAAAAACCTAAACCCTAAACACTAAGCCCTAAACCCTAAACCCTAAACCCTAACACTAAACCATAAACCCAAAACCCTAACCCTAGACTCTAAACCCTAAACTTGAAACCCTAAACTTTAGATGTTAAACCCTATACCATGAACCCCAAACAATAAACCCTAAAACCGTAACCCTAAGTCGTAAACCTTAAACCCTAAACCCTAAATCCTAAAACTCTAAACTGTAAACCATTAACCATAAACCCTAAAACAGAAAACCCTAAACCCTAAACCCTAACACCCTAAACCTTAAACGCTAAACGCTAAACCCTATACCTAGACCCTAGACCCCAAACACAAAACAATAAACCTTAAACCCTAAATCCTAGACCCAAAACCTTAAACCCTAAACTCTAAACCCTAAACCTTAAACCATAAACCCTAAATGCTAAACCCTATACCCTGAACCCTAAACACAAAACCAAAAATTCATAAACCCTAAACTGTAAAACTTAAACCTTAAACCCTAAACCTAAAACCCTTAAAACTACACCTTAAACCATAACCCCGAACAGACTGCAAAATCAAAAACCAACCGTACCATCGCATGACAAATTTTTGCTTCCGCAAAATAAAAAAAAATCATTGAATTCGGAGTTCGAACGAAAAAGTTATGCCCTCTCCATTTTCCTATAATCTTCAAAGTTTGACAGACCCTAAACCCTAAAACCTAACCCCTAAATCCAAAAACCCTAAACCCTAACCCTAAACCTTAAGCCCTAAATACTAAACACCATACACTAAACCCTAAACCCTAAACCCTAAAAATCCAAAACCCTAAGCCCTAACCCCTAATCCTAATCCCTAAACCCTAAACCCAACAAACCTTAAACCCTAAACCTTAAACCCTAAAACCAAAACACTAACCCCTAAAACCGAAACCCTAAACTGTATACCCTAAACCCTAAACCCTAAACACAAAACCCTAAACCCTACACCCTAAACCCTAAACCCTAATCCTAAGTCCTAAACACTAAACCATAAACCCTAAACCACAAACCCTAAACCTTAAACCCTAAACCCTAATCCCTAAACCCAAAACCTAAACCCTAAACCGAACCCCTAAACTCTCAACCCTAAATCGTAAATCGTAAACCCTAAACCCTAGACCTCAAACCCTAACCACTAAACCCTAAACCTTAAACCCTAGACCCTAAATGTTAAACCCTGAACTCTGAACCCTAAAGCTGAAACCCTAAACCCTTAATGGTAAACCCTATACCGTGAACCCTAAACACTAAACCCTAAAACCATAAACCCTAAACTGTAAACCTTAAATTTTAAACCGTAAACCTAAAACCCTAAAAACTAAACCGTCAACCATAACCCGGAGCCGACTCCAAAACTCGGAACCGATCATACCATCGCTTCAGATATTTTCTACTACCCTAAAATAAAAAAAGAATCGTCCAAATCGGAGTTCAAACGAATAAGTTTTGCCCTCTTCATTTTCCTATAAACATTAAAGTCTGACAGACCCTAAACCTTAAACCTGAAACCGTAAACCCTAAACCCTAAAACCCTAAACCCTAAACCATAAACCCAAAACCCTAAAAACCCTAAACCCTACACCCTAACCCCAAACCCTAACCCTAAACCCTAAAACCTAACCCCAAACCCTAAATAGCAAACCCTAAACCCTAAACCCTAAAGCCTAAACCTTAAATCCTAAATCCAAAACCCTAAAACCTAAATCCCAATCCGTAAACACTAATACCTAAACCCTAAACCCCTAGTCCCTAAACCCTAAACCTTAAACCCTAAACCCTACACCCTAGACCCAAAAAACCCTAAACTCGAAACCTTAACCACAAACCCTAAACCCAAAACCCTAACCCTAAACCCAAAACCCTAAACCCTAAACCCTAAACCCTAAACCCTAAACCATAAAACCCTAAACCCTAAACCATAAGCCCTAGATCCTAAACCGTAAATCCTAAACTGTAATCCCTAAACCCTAAACTCTAATTCCTAAAACCAAAACCCTAAACCCTAAACCATAAACCCAAAACCCAAAACCCAAAACCCAAAACCGTAAATCCTAAACCCTAAACCAAAAATCCTAAACCAAAAACCCGAAACCAAAAGCCCTAAACCCTAAACCCTAAACCCTAAACCCTAAACCCAAAACCCTAGACCCTAAACCCCAACCTTAAACCCTAAAAACCCTAAACCCTAAACCCTAAATCCGAAAATTAAACCATAACCCTAAACCTTAAAGCCTAAACCCTAAACCCTAAACCTTAAACCCTAAACCCCAAACCCTAAACCCTAAAACCTAAACAGTAAACCCTAAACCCAAACCCTAAACCCAAATCCTAAACCCTTAACCCTAAACCCTAAACAATAAACCTAAAACGCTTAGCCCAAAACCCTAAACCCAAAACCCTAAAACTTAAACCCTAATCCCTAATCCCTAAACACTAAACCCTAAACCCTAAACCCTAAAATTCTAAACCCTAAACCTTAAAACAGAAAACCCTAAACCCCAAACCCTAATCCTAAACCCTAAACCCTAAACCCTAAACCCTAAATGCTGAACCCTAGACCTTAAACACTAAACAATAAACCCTAAACTCCAAACCCTAAACCTTAAACCCTAAACTCCAAACCCTAAACCTTACACCCTAATCGTAAATGCTAAACCCTAAACCATTAACCCTAAACAATAAACCTAAAACTGCAAATCCTAAACCGTAAACGTTAAACCTTAAACCCTAAATCTAAAACCCTAAAAACTAAACCCAAAACAATAACCCCGAACGGACTCCAAAATTGAAATCCAATGGTACCATCACCTCTGAAATTTTCTGTTACCCCAAAATAAAATAAAAAATCACCCAAATTGAAGTTCAAACGAACAAGTTATGCCGTCTTCATTTTCCTATATTTGTTAAAGTTTGATGAACCCTAAACCCCAAACCTTAAACCCTAAACCTTAAACCCTAAACCCTTAAACCCTAAACTCTAAACCCTAAACCTGAATCCCTAAATCCTAAACTCTAAACCCTAAACCCGGAAAACCCTAAACCCTAACCCAAAATGCTAAACCTTAAAAATGAAACGCTAAACCTTAAACCCTAAACACTAAACCCTAAACCCTAAACCATAAGCCCTAAAACCGCAAAGCCAGAACTCTAAACGCTAAAATCGAAACCCTATACCCTAAAAATTCTAAATTAAACCCTAAACCCTAACCCTAAACCCTAAACCCCAAACCCTAAACCCTAAACCTAAAACCAAAAACCCTAAAACCTAAACCAAAAAACACTAAACCCTAAACCCCTAAAAGATAAAACCCTAAACCCTAAACCCTAAACCCTAAACCATAGCCCTAAACACTACACCCTGAACAATAAACCCTAAATCGTAAACCCTAGACACTAGACCCTAAACCTTAAACCCTAAACCCTAAACCATAAACCTAAACCCTAACCCTAACCCTAAACCCTAAACCATAAACCCCAAACCCTAAATCATAATCTGAAACCCCAAACCCTAAGCCCTAAACCCGAAAGCGTAAACCTTAAACCCTAAACCTTAAACCCTAAACCCCAAACCCTAAACCGTAAACCCGGAAAACCATAAACCCTAAACACAAAACGCTAAACTGTAAACCCTAAACCCCAAACCCTAAACCCTAAAAACTGTAAACCATAAAACCAAAACCCTAACCCTAAACCCTAAAGCCCTATCCCCAAACCCGAAACCCTAAAACCCAAAACCCCAAACCCGAAACATGCCAAAATCCTTCAACCCTAAACCCTAAACCATAAACACTAAACCCTAAACCGTAAACACTAAACCCTAAACCACGAAAACCCTAAACCCTAAAACCTAAACCCTAAACCCTAAGCCTAAACCATAATCCCAAAACCCGAAACCGTACACCCTAAACTCTGAACCCTAAACTGTAGACCCTAAACCCCAAACCCCAAATGCTAAACCCTAAACCCTAAACCCTAAACCTTAACCCAAAACCCAAAACCCAAAACCCTAAACCCTAAAACCCAAACCCTAAGCTCTAGACCCTAAACAATAAAACCTAAACCGTAAACCCAAAACCCTAGACGTTAAACCCTAAAACCTAAACCCCAAATCCTAAACCCCAAAAGTTGTAAACCGTAAAACCTAAACCATAACCCTAAACCCTAAAGTCCTAACCCCAAACTTCAAACCCTAAAACCCTAAACCACAAACCTTAAACACTAAACCCTAAATCCAAAACCCAAAACCCTTCAACCCTAACCCTAAACCCTAAACACAAAACCCTAAACCCTAAACACAAAACCCTAAACCCCGAAAACCCTAAACCCTAAACACTAACTCTAAACCCTAAACCCTAAACCCTAAAACCTAAACCGTAGACCCTAAACCCGAAACCCGAAACCCTAAACCCAAAACCCAAAACCCAAAACCCTAAACACTAAACCTTAACCCTAAATCCTAAACCCTAAGCCCTAAATCCAAAACCTTAAGCCCTAGACCCTAAACAATAAAACCTAAATCCAAAACCCAAAACCCTTCAACCCTAAACCCTAGACCACAAAACCTAAACCCAAAATCTTCAACCCAAAACCATAAATCGTAAACCGTAAACCGTAAACCCTAAACTCTAACACTAAACCCTAACCCTAAACCCTAAACCCAAAACCCAAAACCCTAGACCGTAAACCCAAAACCCTAAACTCTAAGCACTAAACCCTAAACCCTAAACCCTAACACAAAACCCTAAACCCGAAACCGAAACTCTAAACTCTAAACCCTAAACCCTAAATGCTAAACCATATACCGTGAACCCTTAAAAAAAATCGTAAAATCGTAAACCCTAAATCGTAAACCTTAAACCCAAAACCCTAAACCCTAAAACTCTAAACTGTAAACCCTTAACCGTAAACAATAAAACAGAAGACACTAAACCGTAAATCCAAACACCCAAAACCCTAAATGCCCTAAACACTATACCCTAAACCATAGACCGCAAACACAAAACAATAAACCCTAAACCCTAAACCCTAAACCCTAAGCCCTAAACACTAAACCTTAAACCCTAAACTCTAAATCCTAAACCTTAAACCCTAAACCCTAAATGCTAAACCCTATACCGTGAACCCTAAACACTAAAACCAAAAATCATAAACCCTAAACTGTAAAACTTAAACCTTAAACCCTAAACCCTAAACCCTAAACCCAAAAAAAAAAAAACCCTAAACCCTAGCCCCTAACCCTAAACCCCTAACCCTAAACCCAACACCCTAACACTAAACCTTAAACCCCAAACCCTAAACCCTAAACCTTAAATCCTAAACCCTCAACCCTAAACCCTGAACCCTAAACCCTACCCTAAACCCTAACCCTAGACTCTAAACCATAAAACCTAGACCCAAAACCCTAAACCCAAAACCCTGAACCCTAAACCCTAGACCATAAAACCCTAAACCCTAAACCCTAAACCCTAAATTGAAAACCCCAGACCCTAAACCCTAACCCTAGACCCTAACCCTAAACCCTAATCCTAAACCCTAAAATCCCTAAACCCTCAACCCTAAATCCCAACCTTAAACCCGAAAGCCTAAACCTCAAACCCTAAACCCTAAACCCTAAACCACAAACCACAAACCCCAAACCCTAAACCCTAAACCCTAAACGCTAAAACCCTAAACCCTAAACACTTGACCCTAAACCCTAAACACTAAACCTTAAAAGCTATGCCCTAAACCCTAAACCCTAAACCCGAAACCCTAAACGCTAAACCCTAAATACTAAACAATAAACCCAAAACCCAAAACCCTAAAACCCTAAACCCTAAACCCTGAAACTCTAAATCCCAAACCGTAAACCGTAAACCCTAAAATAGAAAGCCCTAAACCATAATCGTAAACGCTCAAACTTAAACACTAGACCCTAAACCCTAAACCCTAAACTCTAAACACTAAACAATAAACCCAAAACCGAAAACCCTAAACCTAAATCCCAAACCTTAAACCCTAAACCCTAATCCATAAACACTAAACCCTAAACCCTAAACCCTAAAACTCTAAACCCCAAATGGTAAACCCTAAAACATAAAACAAAAAACCCTAAACCCTAAACCCTAATCATAAACCCTAAACCCTAAACTTTGCACTCTAAACCCTAAACATTAAACCCTAAACCCTAAAACGCTAAACCCTAACCCTAAACCCTAAACCCAAAACCCTAAAACCTAACCATAAACCCGAAACACTAAACCCTAAAACCTAAATCTTAAACCCCAAACCCCAAACCCTAAACCCTAAAACCAACCCCTAAACACTAAACCCTAAACCCTAAAAACTAAACCCTAAACCAAAAACCCAAAACCTTAAACCCTAAAACCTAAACACTAAACCCTAAACCCTAAACCCTAAACTCAAACCCTAAACCCTAACCCAAAATCGTAAATCCTTAAAACCCGAAACCCTAAACCCCAAATCCTAACTCTAAACCCAAAACCGTAACCCTAAACCCTAAACCCTAAACTCGAAACCCTAAACATTGACCATAAACCCGAAACCCTAAACCCTAAAACCTAAACCTTAAACCCTAAACCCTAAACCCAAAACCCAAAACCCAAAACCCTAAACCCTAAACCCTAAACCCTAAAACCCTAAACCTAAAACCTCAACACTAAACCCTTAACCCTAAACCCTAAACACTAAACCCTAAACGCCAAGGCCTAAACCCAAAACCCTAAATCGTAAACTTTAAAAACCCTAAACCCTAAACCCTAAACCCCAACCTTAAACCCTAAACCTTAAACCCGAAACCCTAAACCTTAAACGCGAAACCCTAAACCCTAAACCCTAAACCCTAAACCCGAAACCCTAAACCCTAAACCCTAAACCTTAAATCCAAAACCCTAAGCCCTGAACCCTGAACCCTAAACCCTACCCTACACCCTAACCCTAGACCCTAAACCATAAAACCTAAACCCAAAACCCTAAACCCAAAAGCCTGAACACTAAACCCTAAACCATAAAACCCTAAACCCTAAACCTTAAACCCTAAGCCGTAAACCCAAGACCCAAAACCCTAACCCTAGACCCTAACCCTAAACCCTAATGCTAAACCCTAAAAACCTTAAACCCTAAACCCTAAACCCCAACCTTAAACCCGGAAGCCTAAACCTCAAACCCTAAACACTAAAGCCTAAACCACAAACCCCAAACCCAAAACCCTAAACCCAAAATACAAACCCAAAACCCTTAACCCTAAACCCTAAACACTAAACCTATAACGCTATGCCCTAAACCCTAAACCCTGAACCCTAACCCTGAACCCTAAACCCTAAACCTGAAATCGTAAACGCTAAACCGTAAAGACTAAACAATAAACCCAAAACCCAAAACCATAAAACCCTAAACCCAAAAACTCTAAACCCCAAACTGTAAACCCTAAACCCAAAAATAGAAAACCCTAAATCCTAAACCCTAATCCTAAATGCTAAACCTTAAACCCTAAACCCTAAACCCCGAAACTCTAAACACTAAATAATAAACCCTAAACCTGAAACCCTAAACCCTTAACCTAAACTCGAAACCCTAATCCCTCAACACTAAACCCTAAACCCTAAAACTCTAAAACCCAAATCATAAACCCTAAACCCTAAAACAGAAAACCCTAAACCCAAAACCCTAATCCTAAACCCTACACCCAAAACCCTGAACACTAAACCCTAAACCCTGAGACCCTAAACCCTAAACCCTAAACCCAAAACCCTAAACCCAAAGCCCTAACCCTATTCCCCAAACAACAAACCCTAAAACCAAAATCCTAAACCCTAAACCCCAAACCCTAACACTAACCCCTAAACACTAAACCCTAAACCAAAAACAAAAAACCCAAAATCCTAAACCCCAAACACTAAACCCCGGAAAACCCTAAACCCTAAACCTAAATGCTAAGCCTTAAACCCAAAAGCCTAAAACCTAAACCTTAAACCCTAAACCCTAAACCATTAACTCTAAAAATTGTAAACCCTAAACCCTAAACACTATACCCCAAATCCCAAACCCCATACCCTAAATCCAAAGCCCTAAACCCAAAACCCTAAAACCTAAACCCTAAAACCCTAAACCCTAAACCCTAAAACATTAAACCCTAAACCCTAAACGCTGTACCCTTGACCCTAAACCCTAATCCTTAAATGCTAAACCACCCTAAGCACTGAACAATAAACCCAAAACCCAAAACCCTAAACCCTAAACTCTAAACCCTAAACCTTAAATCCTAAACCCCAAATGCTAAACCATATACGGTGAACCCTAAACCCTAAACCCTAGACACTAAACCCTAAACCCTAAACCCTAGACCCTAAAACCTAAACCCTAAAACCCTAAACCCTAAACCCTAACCCTACACCTTAAACCCTAAACCTATAACCACAAAAGATATTCCCTATACGCTAAACCACAAATCCCAAACCCTAAACCCTAAAACCCCAATTCCAAAACCCTAAACCATAAACCCTAAAACCTAAAAACAGTAAACCGTAAAGCCTAAACCTTAAACCTAAACCCTAAACCGTAAACCCAAAACCCTAAACCCAAAACCCAAAACCCAAAACCCAAATACCTAAACCCAAAACCCTAAACCCTAAAACCTAAATCCTAAAACACTAAACCCTAATCCCAAAAACATAAAACCTAAAACCCTTAACCCATGACCCTAAACCCTAAACACTAAACAACCCTAAACACTAAACAATAAACTGTAAACCATAAACCCTAGACCCTAAACCCTAAACCCTAAACCCTAAAGTCTAAACCCTAAACCATAAACCCTAAACCCTAAATGATAACCCCTATACCATGAATCCTAAACACTAAACCCTAAAATCGTAAACCCTAAACCGTAAACCCTTAACCTTAAGCCTTCAACCAAAAACCCTAAAAACTAAACCATAAACCATAACCCCGAATCGACTCCAAAATCGGAATCCAATCGTACCATCACTTTGAGAACTTTCAACTACCCCAAAATAGAAATAAAAAATCAATAAATCGCCCAAATCGGAGTTCAAACGAAGAAGTTATGGCTCTTTATTTTCTTATAATCTTTAAAGTCTGACAGACCATAAACCCTAAACCCTAAACACTAAACCTCAAACCCTAAACCCTGGATCTTATACAATAAACACTAAATCGTAAACCCTAAACCCTAGACCCAAAACCCTAAACACTAAACCCTAAACCCTAAACCCTAAACCCTAAATCTAAACCCTAACGCCAAATCCTATGCCTAAAACCTAAACTCGAAAACCTAAACCCTAACCCGAAACCATAAACCCTAAACCCTAAACGCTAAACCCGAAACCCTAAACCCTAAAGCCCAAACCTTAAACCCTAAACCCCAAACCCTGAACCTTGGAAACCCTAAACCCTAAACACTAAACCCTTAACCCTAAACCCTAAATGCTAAACCACCCTAAAGACTAAACAATAAACCCTAAACCCTAAACCCTAGACCCTAAACCTTAAGCCCTAAAGTCTAAACCCTAAACCATACCCCAAACCCTATACCATGAATCCTAAACACTAAATACTAAAACCGTAAACCCAAACCGTAAACCCTTAACCTTAAGCCCTAAACCTAAAACCCTAAAAACTAAACCATAAACCATAACCCCGAATCGACTCCAAAAACGGAATCCAATTGTACCATCGCTTTGAGAAATTTCTACTACCCCAAAATAAAAATAAAAAATCAATAAATCGCCCAAATCGAAGTTCAAACAAAGAAGTTATGGCCCCTTTATTTTCTTATTATCTTTAAAGTTTGACGGACACTAAACCCAAAACCCTGAACCCTAAACCCCAAACCCTAAACCCTAGATCTTAAACAATAAACCCAAAATCATAAACCCTAAACCCTAGATCCTAGACCCTAAACAGTAAACACTAAACCCTAAACCCTAAACCCTAAACCTAAACCCTAACCCTAAACTCTAAACCCTAAACCCTGAACCCTAAACCCTAACCCGAAACACTAAACCCTAATCTCGAAACCCTAAACCATAAATCCGAAACACTAAACCATACAGCCTAAACATAAACCCTAAACCCTAAAGGCTGAAGACCCTAAACCCTGACCCAAAATGATAAACCCTAAACTCAAAACCCTAAACCCAACACCCTAAACCCTAGACACTAAACCTTAAACCCTAAACCCCAAACTGTAAAAGCTGTAAATCGTAAACCCTAAACCCTAACCCCAAACCCCAAACTCCAAACCCTAAACTGTATACCAAAAATCCAAAACCCAAAACCCAAAACCCAAAATGCTAAAACATGAACCCTAAAACAAAAAACCCTAAACCCTAAAACTTAAAACACCAAACCCTAAACCTTAAACCCTAAACCCCAAACCCTAATCCCTAAATGCTAAACCATAAATCCTATACCCAAAACCTTAAACCCTAAACTCTAAACCCTAAACCTTAAACCCTAATTCCTAAATGCTAAACCCTATATGATGAACCCAAAATCTTAAATCCTAAACCCTAGACCCTAAAACCTAAACCCTAAAACCGTAAAGCCTAAACACTAAAACATAAAACCCTAAACCCTAAACCCTAAACCCTAAACCATAAACCCAAAACCCTAAACCCTTACCCTAAGCCTTAAACCCTAAACCCTAAACCCTTAACCCTAAACCCTAACCCCTAAACGCTAGACCACACTAAGCACAGAACAATAAACCCTAAACCCTAAACCTTAAACCCCAAACTCTAAACCCTAAACCTTAAACCCTAAACCCTATACGGTGAACCCTAAACCCTAAACCCGAAAAACTAAATCCAAAACCCTAAACCTTATACCCTAAAACCTAAACCCTAAACCCTAAACCCAAAACCCTATACCCTAAACCCTAAACCCTAAACACTATCCCTAAACCCTAAACCCTAAACCCTAAACCTGTAACCCTAAACGGTATTCCCTAAATGCTAAACCGCAAACGCCGAACCCTAAACCCTAAAACCCCAAAGCCAAAACCCTAAACCATAAACCCTAAACCCTAAAAACTTTAAACCGTAAACCCGAAACCCTAAACCTAAACCCTAAACCATAAACCCCAAACCCTAAACTCAAAACCCTAAACCCAAAACCCAAAACCCTGAAACCTACATCCTAAAAATGTAAAGCCTAAACCCTAAAACATAAAACCCTAAACCCAAAACCGTAACCCTAAAACGTAAACAGTAAACCCTAAACCCGAAACCCTAAACCCCTAGACCCTAAACCCTAAACCTTAAACCCTAACCCTAAGCATTAAACTTGAAAACCTAAACCAAAAGCCCTAAAACCTAAACCCTAAACCATAAACCCCAAACCCTAAACCCTAAACCGTGAACCGCAAGCCGTAAGTCATAAACCGTAAACCCAAAACCCGAAACCCTAAACCCTAATCCCTAACCCTAAACTCGAACCCTAAAATGTAAACCCTAAAAACCCCAAACCCAAAACCTTAAATCCCAACCCTAAACCCAAAACCCTAACCCTAAACCCTAAATCCTAAACTCGAAACCCTAAACCCAAAACCCAAAACCCCAAACCCTAAAGCCTAAAGCCTAAACCTAAAACCATAAACCCTGAACCCTAAACCCCAAACCCAAAACCCTAAACCCAAAATCCTAAACCCAAAACGAAAACCCTAAACCCTTAACCATAAACCATAAACACTAAACCCTAAACCCGAAGGCCTAAACCCGAAAAACTAAACCCTAAACCCTAAACCTAAAAAACCCTAAACCTTAAACCCAAAACCCTAAACCCTAAACCCTAAACCTGAAACCCTAAACTATGAACCCTAAACCCTAAAAACTAAACATCAAACCATAAACCCAAAAACCCTAAACCCTAAACATAAAACTCTAAACCCTAAAATATAAACCCTAAACCCAAGTACAGAAACCCCTAAACCATGAATCGTAACCCTTGACACTAAACCCAAAACCCAAACACCCTAAACCCTAAACTCAAAAATCCCTAAACCCTAAACCATGACCCTAAACCCTAAACCTTACACCCGAAACCCTAAACCCTAAACCCTAAACTGTAGACCATAGACCCTAAACCTTAAACCCTAAACCCTAAACCCAGGACCATAAACCGTAAACACTAAACCCTAAACCCTAAACCCCAAACCCAAAACCCTAGACCCTAAACACTAAACAATAAACCTTAAACCCTATACCGTAAACCCAAAACCCAAAACCTTAAACCCTAAACCCTAAATGTTAAACCCTATACCGTGAACCCTAAACCCTAAAATCATAAACCCTAAACTGTAAAACATAAACCTTAAACCCTAAACCTAAAACAATAAAAACTACACCTTAAACCATAACCCGAACCGACTACAAAATCAGAAACCAATTATACCGTCGATTGAGAAATTTCTTGCTACCGCAAAAAAAAAAAAAAATCGACAAAAATCGGAGTTCAAACGAAAAAGTTATGCCCTTTTCATTTTCCAATAATCTTGAAAGTTTGACAGACCCTACACCCTAAACCCTAAACCCTAAATCCTTAACCCTAAAACCCTAAACCCTAAACCTTAAACCATAAACCCTAAACCGTAAACCTTAAACCTTAAACCCTAAACCTAAAAAACTAAAAACTAAACCGTAAACCATAACCCCGAGACTACTCCAAATTCGAAAACCAATCATACCGTTGCTTTAGAAATTTTCTACTACCTGAAAATAAAAAAAAGAATTCTCCAAATCGGAGTTCAAACGAAGAAGTTCTGCCCTCTTCATTTTCCCATAAACTTTCAAGTCTGACCGACCCAAAATCCTCAAACCAAAATCGTAAATCGTAAACCCTAAAAACCTAAACCCAAAACTATAAAACCTAAACCCTAAACCCTAAAAACCCTAAACCCTAAACTCTAGCCCCTAACCCTAAACCCCAAACCCTAGACCCTAGACCCTAACCCTAAACCCAAAACACCAAAACCCAAACCCTAAACCCTAAACCCTGAACCCTAAACCCTAAACCTTAAATCCTTAACCCTAAACCCTAAACCCAATATCCTAAACTGTAAACACTAAACCCTAAACCCTAAACCCCTAGTCCCTAAACCCCAAACCCAAAACCCTAAACCCTAAACCATAAACCTTAAACCCTAACCCTAAACAATTAACCCTAAACCCCAAAACAAAAACCCTAAACCCTAAACCCTAAAACATAAAACCCTAAACCCTAAACTGTAAACCCTAAACCCTAAACCCTAAACATCAGACCCTAAACCCAAACCCTAGACCCTAACCCTAAATCCTAAGGCTAAACCCTAAAAACCCTAAACCCTAAACCCAAAATCCCAACCTTAAACCCAAAACCCTAACCCTAAACCCTAAACCCTTATTTCGAAACACTAAACCCTAAACCCCAAACCCTAAAGCATAAACCTTAAACCATAAACCCTAAACCTTAAACCACAAAACCCAAACCCTAAACCCTAAACCCTAAACCATAAAACCCTAAACCCAAAACCTAAACCCTAAACCTTTAACCCTAAACCCTAAAAACTGAACCCTAAACGCTATGCCCTAAACCCAAAACCCTAAACCCTAACCCCTAACCCTAAACCCTAAACCCTATACCCAAAACCCTAAACCCTAAACCCTAAAGACCAAACCCTAAACCCAAAACCCTAAACCCAAAACCTTAAACCCTAAAACTCTAAACCCTAAAGCATAAAACCTAAACCTTAAAACAGAAAACCCTGAACCCTAAAACAGAAAACCATAAACCATAAACCATAAACCCCAATCCTAAACGCTAAACCTTAAACCCTAAACCCTAAACCCTAAACTTTAAACACTAAACAATAAACAATAAACCCGAATCCCAAAACCCTAAACCTAAACCCCAAACCCTAAACCCTAATCCCTAAACACTAAACCGTAAGCCCTAAACCCTAAACCCTAAAACTCTAAACCCCAGATCGTAAACCCTAAACCCTAAGACCCTAAACCCAAAACCCAAAACCCCAAACCCCAAACCCTAAACCCTAAACCCTAACCCTAAACCGCAAACCCTAAACCCTAAAACCTAAATCCTAAACCCTAAACCCTAAACTCTAACACTAACCCCAAAACACTAAACACTAAACCCTAAACCAAAAACCCAAAACCCAAAACCCTAAACCATAAACCCTAAACCCTAAATCCTAAACCCTAAACCCTAAACCCTAAACCCTAAGAGCCCCAAATCCAAAACCCTAAATCCTAACCCTAAACCCTAAACCCTAAACTCAAAACCCTAAACCATGACACTAAACTCGAAATCCTAAACACTAAAGCATAAACTTTAAACCCTAAACTCTAAACGCTAAACACCAAACGCAAAACCCTAAACCCTAAAACCCTAAACCCAAAACCTAAACACTAAACCCTTAACCCTAAACCCTAAACACTAAACCCTGAACGCTAGGCCCTAAACCCTAAACCCTAAACCCTAAATCCTAAACCATAAAAACCATATACCCTAAACCCTAACCCTAAACCCTAAACCCTAAACCCTAAACCCTAACCTTAAACCCTAAACCTTAAACCTGAAAAGCTAAACCCTAAACCCTAAACCCTAAACCCAAAAATCCTAAACCCTAAACCCTAAAACTCTCAACCCTAAAATGTAAACCCTAAAATAAAGAAACCCCTAAACCCAAAACCAAGAACCCTAGACCCTAAACCCAGAAAACCCTAAACGCTAAACCTTAAACCATAACCTTAAACCGTAAACCCTAAACCCAAAACAATAAATCGTAAAACCTAAACCGTAGAGCCTACCAAAACCTTAAAACCTAAACCCTAAACCGTAAAGCCTATACCCTAAACCCTAACCCTAAACCCTAAGCCCTAAACCCTAAATCCTAAACCCTAAACCCTAAACCCTAAACCCTAAATCCTAAACCCTAAACCCTAAACCCTAACCCTAAACCCTAAAACCTAAAAACCCCAAACCCTAAATCCTAAACGCTAAACCCCTAAACCCTAAACCCTAAACCCTAAACTCGAAACCCTAAACCTTGGCCCTAAACCCTAAACCCTAAACCCTTAATCCTAAACCATAAAAACCCTAAACCCTAAACCCTAAACCCTAAACCCTAACCTTAAACCCTAAACCTTAAACCTGAAAAGCTAAACCCTAAACCCAAAAATCCTAAATCCTAAACCCTAAAACTCTCAACCCTAAAATGTAAACCCTAAAATAAAGAAACCCCTAAACCCAAAACTAAGAACCCTAGACCCTAAACCCAGAAAACCCTAAATGCTAAACCCTAAACCATAACCTTAAACCCTAAACCCTAAACCCAAAAAATTAAATCGTAAAACCTAAACCGTCGAGCCTACCTATACCAGTAAACCCTAAACCCTAAACCCTAAACCCCAAACCCTAAACCCTAGACCCTAAACACTAAACAATAAACCCTAAACCCTAAACCCTAGACCATAAACCCAAAAACCAAGACGCTAAATGCTAAGACCTAAACCCTAAACCCTAAACCCTAACACTAAACCCTAAACCCTAACACTAAACCCTAAACCCAAAACCCTAACCCTAGACTCTAAACCCTAAAAGTGAAACCCTAAACCCTAAATACAAAACCCTATACCGTGAACCCCAAACACTAAACCCTAAAACCGTAAACCCTAAGCCGCAAACCTTAAACCTTAAACCCTAAACCCTAAACCCTAAACCCTAAACCCTAAACCCCTTAAACTCTAAACAGTAAACCCTTAACCCTAAACCCTAAAACAGAAAACGCTAAACCCTAAACCGTAACACCCTAAACCCTAAACGCTAAACCCTAAACCCTATACCTAAACCCTAGACCCCAAACACAAAACAGTAAACCCTAAACCCTAAACCCTAGACACTAAACCTTAAACCCAAAACTCTAAATCCTAAACCTTAAACCCTAAACCGAAAATGCTAAACCTTATACCGTGAACCCTAAACACTAAACCCTAAAATCATAAACCCTAAACTGTAAAACTTAAACCTTAAACCCTAAACCTAAAACCATAAAAATTATACCTTAAACCATAACCCAGACCGACTACAAAATTGGAAACCAATCGTCCCATCGCTTGAGAAATTTCTTGCTACTGCAAACAAACAAAAAATCGTCAAAATCGGAGTTCAAACGAAAAAGCTACGCCCTCTTCATTTTCCAATAATCGTGAAAATTTGATTGACCCTAAACCCTAAACCCTAAACCAATAAAACCTAAACCCAAAACCTTAAACCATAAATCCTAAACCGTAAACCTTAAACCTTAAACCTTAAACCCCAAACCTAAAAACTTAAAAACTAAACCATAAACCATAACCCCAAGTCGACTCCAAAATCGAAAACCGATCATACCATCGCTTCAAAAAAATTTTACCACCCCAAAATATAAAAAGAATCGTCCAAATCAGAGTTCAGACGAAGAAGTTTTTCCTTCTTCATTTTCCTATAAACTTTAAAGTCTGATAGACCCAAAACCCTAAAACCTAAATCGTAAACCCTAAACCCTAAAACCCTAAAACCCTAACCCTAAACCCTAAACCCTAAACCCTAAACCTTAAACCCCAAACCATAAAAAACCCTAAACCCTAAACCCAAGGCCCTAAACCTAAACCCCAAACACTAAACCCTAAACCCCAAACCCTAAACCCTAAACCCTAAACCCCGAAATTTAAATCCTAAACCCTAAACCCTAAACCCTAAATCCAAAACTGTAAACACTAAACCCTAAACCCTAAACCCCTAGTCCCTAAACCCTAAACCCTAAACCCTAAAAACCCTAAACCCTAAACCCAAAACCGTCAACCCTAACCCTCAACAGTAAACCCTAAACCATTAACCCAAAACCCTGAACCCTAAACCCTAAACCCTAAACCTAACCCTAAACCTTAAACACTAAACCCTAAACCCTAAACCCTAAACCCTAACCCAAGACCCTAACCCTAAACCCTATGCTAAACCCTAAAAGTCATAAACCCTAAACCCTAAATCCAAACCTTCAACCCAAAACCCTAACCCTACACCTTAAACCCTAAACTTGAAACACTAAACCCTAAAACCTAAACCCGAAACGTTAAACCATAAAGCGTAAAACTTAAACCGTAAACCCTAAACCCTAAACCACAAACCCCAAACCCTAAACCCTAAACCCTAAACCCTAAAACCCTAAACCCAAAACCCTTGACCCTAAACCCTAAACCCTAAACCATAAACGCTATGCCCTAAACCCTAAACCCTAAACCCTAACCTTAAACCTGAAAAGCTAAACCCTAAACCCTAAACCCAAAAATCCTAAACCCTAAACCCTAAAACTCTCAACCCTAAAATGTAAACCCTAAAATAAAGAAACCCCTAAACCCAAAACCAAGAACCCTAGACCCTAAACCCAGAAAACCCTAAATGCTAAACCCTAAACCATAACCTTAAACCCTAAACCCTAAACCCAAAACAATAAATCGTAAAACCTAAACCGTCGAGCCTACCTAAACCTTAAACCCTAAACCCTAAACCGTAAACCCTAAACCTGAAACCCTAAACCCTAGACCCTAAACACTAAACAATAAACCCTAAACCTTAAACCCTAGACCATAAACCCCAAAACGTAAACCCCAAACACCACGACCTAAACCCTAAACCCTAACACTAAACCCCAAACCCAAAACCCTAACCCTAGACTCTAAACCCTAAAAGTGAAACCCTAAACCCTAAATACAAAACCCTATACCGTGAACCCCAAACACTAAACCCTAAAACCGTAAACCCTAAGCCGCAACCCTTAAACCTTAAACCCTAAACCCTAAACCCTAAAACTCTAAACAGTAAACCCTTAACCGTAAACCCTAAAACAGAAAACGCTAAACCCTAAACCGTAACACCCTAAACCCTAAACGCTAAACCCTAAACCCTATACCTAAACCCTAGACCCCAAACACAAAACAATAAACCCAAAACACTAAACCCTAGACACTAAACCTTAAACCCAAAACTCTAAATCCTAAACCTTAAACCCTAAACCGAAAATGCTAAACCTTATACCGTGAACCCTAAACACGAAACCCTAAAATCATAAACCCTAAACTGTAAAAATTAAACCTTAAACCCTAAACTAAAACCATAAAAATTATACCTTAAACCATAACCCAGACCGACTACAAAATTGGAAACCAATCGTCCCATCGCTTGAGAAATTTCTTGCTACTGCAAACAAACAAAAAATCGTCAAAATCGGAGTTCAAACGAAAAAGCTACGCCCTCTTCATTTTCCAATAATCGTGAAAGTTTGATTGACCCTAAACCCTAAACCCTAAACCAATAAACCCTAAACCCAAAACCTTAAACCATAAATCCTAAACCGTAAACCTTAAACCTTAAACCTTAAACCCCAAACCTAAAAACTTAAAAACTAAACCATAAACCATAACCCTAAGCCGACTCCAAAATCGAAAACCGATCATACCATCGCTTCAGAAATTTTTTACCACCCCAAAATAAAAAAAGAATCGTCCAAATCGGAGTTCAGACGAAGAAGTTTTTCCCTCTTCATTTTCCTATAAACTTTAAAGTCTGATAGACCCAAAACCCTAAAACCTAAATCGTAAACCCTAAACCTTAAAACCCTAACCCTAAACCCAAAACCCTGAACCTTAAACCCAAAACCATAAAAAACCCTAAACCCTAAACCCAAGGCCCTAAACCTAAACCCCAAACACTAAACCTTAAACCCCAAACCCTAAACCCTAAATCCAAAACTGTAAACACTAAACCCTAAACCCTAAACCCCTAGTCCCTAAACCCTAAACCCTAAACCCTAACCCATAAACCCTAACCCTCAACAGAAAACCCTAAACCATAAACCAAAAACCCTAAACCCAAAACCCTAAAACCCTAAACCCAAAACCCTAAACCTTAAACACTAAACCCTAAACCCTAAACCCTAAACCCTAAACCCTAACCCAAGACCCTAACCTTAAACCTTACGCTAAAACCTAAAAGCCCTAAACCCTAAACCCTAAATCCAAACCTTCAACCCAAAACCCTAACCCTACACCTTAAACCCTAAACTTGAAACACTAAACCCTAAACCCTAAACCCGAAACCCTAAACCATAAAGCCTAAACCTTAAACCGTAAACCCTAAACCCTAAACCACAAACCCCAAACCCTAAACCCTAAACCCTAAACCCTAAAAACCCTAAACCCAAAACCCTTGACCCTAAACCCTAAACCCTAAACCATAAACGCTATGCCCTAAACCCTAAACCCTAAACCCTAACCCTAAACACTAAACCCTAAACCCGAAACCATAAACCCTAATTCCTAAAGACTAAACCCAAATTGAAAACCCTAAACCCTAAAACCTTAAACCCTAAACCCTAAAACTCTAAACCCTAGCCAGTAAACCCTAAACCCTAAAATTAAAAAACCTAAACCCTAAACCCCAATCTAAAACACTACACCTTAAACCCTAAACCCTAATCCCTAAACCCTAAACTCTAAAAACTAAACAATAAACCCTAAATCTGAAACCCTAAACCCTAAACCCAAACCCCAACCCCAAAACCCTAAACCCTAATCCCTAAACACTAAACCCTAAACGCTAAACCCTAAACCCTAAACCCTAAACCCTAAAACTCTAAACCCCAAATCATAAATCCTAAACCCTAAAATCCAAACCCTAAAACCGGAACCCTAGACCCTAAACACTAAACTCTAAACCATAAGACCTACAACCCAAACCAAAAACCCCAAACCCTAAACCCAAAAAACCCTAAACCCTAAGCCCAAACACTAAACCCCAAACCCTAAACCCTAAAACCTAATTCCTAAACCCTAAACCCTAAACCCTAAATCCTAACCCTAAGCCCTAAACACTAAACTCTAAACCCGAACCGAAGAAAAAAAACACGAAACCCGAAACCCCAAAGCGCGGAAGCCAAACCGAAACCCTAAACCCTAAACCTAAACCCTTAAAACCCCAAACCCTAACCCCTAAACACTAAACCCTAAACCCCAAACACTAAACCAAAAACCCTAAACCTTAAAACCCAAACCCTATATCCAAAACCTTAACCCTAAACCCAAAACCCTAAACCCTAAACCCTAAATCCTAAACACTAAACCCTAAATCCTAAACCCTAAACCCTAACCCTAAACCCTAACCCTAAACATTAAACCCTAAAAACCCCAAACCCTAAACCCTAAATCCTAACCCTAAACCCCAAACCCTAACCCTAAACCCTAAACCCTAAACTCGAAACCCTAAACCAAAAACCCTAAACCCTAAACCCTATGCCCTAAGCCCTAAATCCTAAACCCTAAACCCTAAAACCTAAACCCTAAACCCTAACCCTAAACTCTAACCCAAAACATTAAAACCTAAAAACCCCAAGCCCTAAATCCTAACGCTAAACCCCAAACCATAACCCTAAACCCTAAACCCTAAACTGGAAACCGTAAACCTTGACCCTAAACCCGAAACCCTAAACCCTAAAGCCTAAACCTTAAACCCTAAACCCTAAACCCTAAACCCATACCCAAAACTGAAAACCCTAAACCCTAATAAAGAAAACCCTAAAGCCTAACCCTAGACCCTAAACCCAAAACAAAGAACCCTAAACCCTAAACCCTAAATCATAACCTTAAACCCTCAAGCCTAAACTCGAAACCATAAACCCTAAACCCTAAACCGTAGAGCCTAGAACCTAAACCCTAAACCCTAAACCCATAAACCTAAACCGTTAACCCTAAACCCTAAACCCTAAACCCCAAACCCTAAACCCTAGACCCTAAACACTAAACAATAAACCGTAAACACTAAACCCAAGACTATAAACCCAAAAACCTAAGCCCTAAACCCTAAACCCTAAACCCTAACACTAAACCCTAAACCCAAAACCCTAACCTAGACTCTAAACCCTAAACGTGAAACTCTAAACCATAAATATTAAACCCTATACCGTGAACCCCAAATAATAAACCCTAAAACTGTAACCCTAAGTCATAAACCATAAACCCTAAACCCGAAACCCTAAAACTCTAAACTATAAACTCTTAACCGTAAACCTTAAAACAGAAAACCCTAAACGCTAAACCTTAACACCTTAAACCCTAAACGCTAAACCCTAAACCCTATACCTAGACCCTAGACCCCAAACACAAAACAATAAACCTTAAACCCTAAATCCTAGACCCAAAACCATAAACCCTAAACTCTAAACCCTAAACCTTAAACCCTAAACCCTAAATGCTAAACCCTATACCTTGAACCCTAAACACAAAACCAAAAAATCATAAACCCTGAACTGTAAAACATAAACCCTCAACCCTAAACCTAAAACCCTAAAAACTGCACCTTAAACCATAATCCCGAACAGACTGCAAAATTGAAAACCAATCGTACCATCGCATGAGAAATTTTTTTCTGGCGCAAAATAAAAAAAAATCGTCGAATTCTGAGTTCGAACGAAAAAGTTATGCCCTCTCCATTTTGCTATAATCTTGAAAGTTTGACAGACCCTAAACCCTAAACCCTAAATTATAAACTCTAAACCCTAAATCCAAAAACCCTAAACCCTAACCCTAAACCTTAAGCCCTAAACACTAAACCCTAAACCCTAAACCCAAAACCCTAAAAATCCTAAACCCTAAGCCCTAACCCCTAACCATAAAACCTAAACCCTAAACCCTAAAACCAAAACAATAACCCCTAAAGCCGAAACCCTAAACCGTATACCCTAAACGCTAAACCCTAAACCCTAAACCCTAAACCCAAAACCCTAAACCTTAAACCCAAAACCCTACACCCTAAACGCTAAACCCTAAACCCTAACCCATGACCCTAACCCTAAACCCTATGCTAAACACTAAAAGCCCTAAGCCCTAAACCCTAAATCCAAACCTTAAACCCAAAACCCTAACCCTACACCTTAAACCCTAAACTTGAAACACTAAACCCTAAACCCGAAACCCTAAACCATAAAACCTAAACCTTAAACCGTAAACCCTAAACCCTAAACCACAAACCCCAAACCCTAAACCCTAAACACTAAACCCTAAAACCCAAAACCCTAAACCCTTGACCCTAAACCCTAAACACTAAACCCTAAACCCTAAACCCTAAACCCTAAACCCTAAACCCTAATTCCTAAAGACTAAACCCTAAACCGAAAACCCTAAACCCTAAAACCCTAAACTCTAAACCCTAAAACTCTAAACCTAACCCGTAAACCCTAAACCCTAAAATTAAAAAACCCAAACCCTACACCCCAATCAAAAACGCTACACCTTAAACCCTAAACCCTCAACTCTAAACACTAAACAATAAACCCTAAATCCGAAACCCTAAACACCAAACCTAAACCCCAACCCCGAAACCCTAAACCCTAATCCCTAAACACTAAACTCTAAACCGTAAACCCTAAACTGTAAACCCTAAACCCTAAAACTCTAAACCCCAAATCATAAATCCTAAACCACAAAACAAAAAACCCTAAACCCTAAATCCTAATCCTAAACCCTAAACCCTAAACCCTAAATGCGGAACCCTAGACCCTAAACAATAAACTCTAAACCATAAGACCGACAACCCAAACCAAAAACCCCAAACCCTAAACCCTAAACCCTAAACCCAAACACTAAACCCCAAACCCTAAACCCTAAAACCTAAATCCTAAACCCTAAACCCTAACCCTAACCCCTAAACACTAAACCCTAAACCCTAAACACTAAACCAAAAACCCTAAACCTTAAAACCCAAACCCTATATCCAAAACCTTAAACCCTAAACCCTAAACCCTAAACCCTAAACCCTAACCCTAAACATTAAACCCTAAAAACCCCAAACCCTAAACCCTAAATCCTAACCCTAAACCCCAAACCCTAACCTTAAGCCCTAAACCCTAAACTCGAAACCCTAAACCAAAACCCTAAACCCTAAACCCTAAACCCAAAACCCTAAACCCTAAATCCCAAACCCTAAACCCTAAATCCTAAACCAAAACCCTAACCCTAAACCCTAACCCAAAACATTAAACCCTAAAAACCTCAAACCCTAAACCCTAAATCCTAACCCTAAACCCCAAACCCTAACCCTAAACCCTAAACCCTAAACTCGAAACCCCAAACCAAAAACCCTAAACCCTAAACCCTAAGCCCTAAACCCTAAATCCTAAACCCTAAACCCCAAAACCTAAACCCTAAACCCTAACCCTAAACATTAAAACCTAAAAACCCCAAACCCTAAATCCTAACGCTAAACCCCAAACCATAACCCTAAACCCTAAACCCTAAACTCGAAACCCTAAACCCTGACCCTAAACCCGAAACCCTAAACCCTAAAGCCTAAACCTTCAACACTAAACCCTAAACCCCATACCCAAAACTGAAAACCCTAAACTCTAAACCCTAAAACCCTAAACCCAAAACCTAAACACTAAACCCTTAACCCAAACCCTAAACACTAAACCCTAAACGCCAGGCCCAAAACCCTAAACCCTAAACCCTAAATCCTAAACCCTAAAAACCCTAAACCCTAAACCCTAACCCTAAACCCTAAACCCTAAACTCGAAACGCTAAACCCAAAACCTAAAACCCTAAACCCTATACTCGAAACCCTAAACCCAAAACCCTAAACCCTAAACCCAAAAACACTAAACCCAAAACCCTAAGACTCTCAATCCTAAAATGTAAACCGTAAACCCTAATAAAGAAAACCATAAACCCTAACCCTAGACCCTAAACCCAAAACAAAGATCCCTAGACCCTAAACCCTGAAAACCCTAAATGCTAAACCCTAAATCATAACCTTAAACCCTTGAGCCTAAACTCGAAACCATAAACCCAAAACCCTAAACCGTAGAGCCTAGAACCTAAACCCTAAACCCTAAACCCATAAACCTAAACCGTAAACCCTAAAACATAAACCCTAAACCCTAGACCCTAAACACTAAACAATAAACCATAAACACTAAACCCAAGACTATAAACCCAAAAACCTAAGCCCTAAACCCTAAACCCTAAACCCTAACACTAAACCCTAAACCCAAAACCCTAACCTAGACTCTAAACCCTAAACGTGAAACCCTAAACCATACTGTGAACCCCAAACAATAAACCCTAAAATCGTAACACTAAAACTCAAAACAATAAACCCTTAACCGCAAACGGTAAAACAGAAAACCCTAAACCCTAAACCCTAACACCCTAAACCCTAAACGCTAAGCGCTAAACCCTATACCTAGACCCTATACCCCAAACACAAAACAATAAACCTTAAACCCTAAATCCTAGACTCAAAACCATAAACCCTAAAATCTAAACCCTAAACCTTAAACCCTAAACCCTAAATGCCAAACCCTATACCTTGAACCCTAAACACAAAACCAAAAACTCATAAACCGTGAACTGTAAAACTTAAACCTTCAACCCTAAACCTAAAACCCTAAAAACTACACCTTAAACCATAACCCCGAACAGACTGCAAAAACGAAAACCAATCGATCCAACGCATGAGAAATTTTTTGCAGGCGCAAAATAAAAAAAAATTGTCGAATTCTAAGATCGAACGAAAAAGTTATGCCCTCTCCATTTTGCTATAATCTTGAAAGTTTGACATACCCTAAACCCTAAACCCTAAATTATAAACTCTAAACCCTAAATCCAAAAACCCTAAACCCTAACCCGAAACCTTAAGCCCTAAACACTAAACCCTAAACCCTAAACTCTAAACACTAAAAATCCTAAACCCTAAGCCCTAACCCCTAACCCTAAACCCTAAACCCAACAAACCCTAAACCCTAAACCCTAAAACCAAAACAATAACCCCTAAAACGGAAACCCTAAACAGTATACCCTAAACCCTAAACCCTAAACCCAAAACCCCAAACCCTAAACCCTAAACCCAAACCCCAAACCCAAAACCCTAAACCCTACACCCTAAACCCTAAACCCTAAACCCTAAACCCTAACCCTAGACCCTAACCCTAAACCCTAAAAGCCCTAAACCCTAAACCCTAAATCCAAACCTTAAACCCAAAACCCTAACCCTACACCTTAAACCCTAAACTTGAAACACTAAACCCTAAACCCGAAACCCTAAACCATAAAGCCTAAACCTTAAACCCTAAACCCTAAACCTTAAACCCTAAACCACAAAACCCAAACCCTAAACCCTAAACCCTAAACCCTAAACACTAAACCATAAACGCTACGCCCTAAACCCTAAACCCTAAACCCTAAACCCTAACCCTAACCCTAACCCTAAACCCTAAACCCTAATTCCTAAAGACTAAATCCTAAACCAAAAACCCTAAACCCTAAAACCCTAAACCCTAACCCCTAAAACTCTAAACCCTAACCCTTAAACCGTACACCCTAAAATTAAAAAACCTAAACCCTAAACCCCAATCCAAAACACTACACCTTAAACCCTAAACCCTAAACCCTAAACTCTAAACACTATACAATAAACCCTAAATCTGAAACCCTAAACCCGAAACCTAAACCCCAACCCCGAAACTCGAAACCCTAATCCCTAAACACTAAACCCTAAACCAATCATAAATCCTAAACCATAAAACAGAAAACCCTAAACCCTAAACCCTAATCCTAAACCCTAAACCCTAAACCCTAAACGCGGAACCCTAGACCCCAAACACTAAACTCTAAACCATAAGACCGACAACCCAAACCAAAAACCCCAAACCCTAAACCCTAAACCCTAACCCTAACCTCTAAACACTAAATCCTAAACCCTAAACCCTAAACCAAAAATCCTAAACCCTAAACCCCAAACCCAAAATCCAAAACCTTAAACCCTAAACTCTAAACCCTAAACACTAACCCTAAACATTAAACCCTAAAAACCCTAAACCCTAAACCCTAAATCCTAACCCTAAACCCCAAACGCTAACCCTAAACCCAAAACCCTAAACTCGAAACCCTAAACCAAAAACCCTAAACCCTAAACCCAAAACCCTAAACCCTAAATCCTAACCCTAAACCCTAAACCCTAACCCTAAACATTAAAACCTAAAAACCTCAAACCCTAAACCCTAAATCCTAACCCTAAACCCCAAACCCTAACCCTAAACCCTAAACCCTAAACTCGAAACCCTAAACCAAAAACCCTAAACCCTAAACCCTAAGCCCTAAACCCTAAATCCTAAATCCTAAATCCTAAACCCTAAAACCTAAAGCCTAAACCCTAACCTTAATCATTAAAACCTAAAAACCCCAAACCCTAAATCCTAACGCTAAACCCCAAACCATAACCCTAAACCCTAAACCCTAAACTCGAAACCCTAAACCTTGACCCTAAACCCGAAACCCTAAACCCTAAAGCCTAAACCTTAAACCCTAAACCCTAAACCCTAAACCCCATACCCAAAACTGAAAACCCTAAACCCTAAACACTCAACCCTTAACCCAAAACCCTAAACACTAAACCCTAAATGCCAGGCCCTAAACTGTAAACCCTAAACCCTAAATCCTAAACCCTAAAAACCCTAAACCCTTAACCCTAAACCCTAACCCTAAACCCTAAACCCTAAACTTGAAACCCTAAACCCAAAACCCTAAACCCTAAACCCTATACTCGAAACACTAAACCCAAAACCCTGAACCCTAAACCCAAAAACACTAAACCCAAAACCCTAAAACTCTCAATCCTAAATTGTAAACCCTAAACCCAAATAAAGAAAACCCTAAACCCTAACCTGAGACCCTAAACCCAAAACCAAGAACGCTAGACCCTAAACCCTGAAAACCCTAAATGCTAAACCCTAAATCATAACCTTAAACCCTCAAGCCTAAACTCGAAACCATAAACCCAAAACCCTAAACCGTAGAGCCAAGAACGTAAACCCTAAACCCTAAACCCATAAACCTAAACCGTAAACCCTAAATCGTAAACTCTAAACCCCAAACCCTAAACCCTAGACCCTAAACACTAAACAATAAACCGTAAACACTAAACCCAAGACTATAAACCCAAAATCCTAAGCCCTAAACCCTAAACCCTAAACCCTAACATTAAACCCTAAACCCAAAACCCTAACCTAGACTCTAAACCCTAAACGTGAAACCCTAAACCTTAAATATTCAACCCTATACTGTGAACCCCAAACAATAAACCCTAAAATCGTAACCCTAAAACTATAAACTATAAACCCTTAACCATAAACGTTAAAAAAGAAAACCCTAAACCCTAAACCCTAACACCCTAAACCCTAAACGCTAAACGCTAAACCCTATACCTAGACCCTAGACCCCAAACACAAAACAATAAACCTTAAACCCTAAATCCTAGACCCAAAACCATAAACCCTAAACTCTAAACCCTAAACCTTAAACCCTAAACCCTAAATGCTAAACCCTATACCTTGAACCCTAAACACAAAACCAAAAAATCATAAACCCTGACCTGTAAAACTTAAACCTTCAACCCTAAACCTAAAACCCTGAAAACTACACCTTAAACCATAACCCCGAATAGATTGCAAAATCGAAAACAAATCGTACCATCACATGAGATATTTTTTTGCAGGCACAAAATAAAAAAAAAATCGTCGAATTCTGAGTTCGAACGAAAAAGTTATGCCCTCTCCATTTTGCTATAATCTTGAAAGTTTGATAGACCCTAAACCCTAAACCCTAAATTATAAACTCTAAACCATAATCCAAAAACCCTAAACCCTAACCCTAAACCTTAAGCCCTAAACACTAAACACTAAACCCTAAACCCTAAACCCTAAAAATCCTAAATCCTAAGCCCAAACCCCTAACCCTAAACCCTAAACGCTAAACCCTAAAACCAAAACAATAACCCCTAAAAACAAAACCCTAAACCGTATACCCCAAACCCTAAACCCTAAACCCTAAACCCAAAACCCAAAACCCTAAACCCTAAACCCTAAACCCTAAACCCTAAACCCTAAACCCTAATCCTAAGCCCTAAACACTACCCTAAACCCTAAACCATAAACCCTAAACCCTAAACCCTAATCCCTAAACCCTAAACTGTACCCCTAAACCTTAAACCCTAAACCCTAGACCTCAAACCCTAAATAATAAACCCTAAACAGTAAATCCTAGACCCTAAATCTTAAACTCTAAACTCTGAACCCCAAAGCTTAAACCCTAAACCCTTAATGCTAATCCCTATACCGTGAACCCTAAACACTAAACCCTAAAACCATAAACCCTAAACTGTAAACCTTAAACCTTAAACCCTAAACCTAAAACCCTAAAAACTAAACCGTAAACGATAATCTGGAGCTGACTCCAAAACTCGGAACCGATCATACCATCGCTTTAGATATTTTCTACTACCCCAAAATAAAAAAGGATTCGTCCAAATAGGAGTTCAAACGAATACGTTTTTCCCTCTTCATTTTCCTATAAACCTTAAAGTCTGACAGACCCTAAACCTTAAACCTCAAACGGTAAACCCTAAGCCCGAAAACCATAAACCCTAACCCTAAACCTTAAATCCTAAACCCTAAACCATAAACCCAAAACCCAAAACCCTAACCCCTAACATTAACCCTAAACCCTAAAACGTAACCCTAAACCATAAATACTAAACCCTAAACCCTAAACCATAAACCCTGAACCCTAAAGCCTAAAACTTAAATCCTAAATTAAAAACCCAAAAACCTAAATCCTAAACCGTAAACACTAATACCTAAACCCTAAACCCCTAGTCCTTAAACCATAAACCCTAAACCCTACACCCTAGACCCTAAAAACCCTAAACCCTAAACCTTAACCTCGAACCCTAAACACTAAACCCTAAACCCTAAACCCAAAACCCTAAACCCTAAACCCTAAACCATAAAACCCTAAACCCTAAACCATAAGCCCTAAATCCTAAACCGTAAATCCTAAACTGTAAGCCCTAAACCCTAATTCCAAAACCCAAAACCCAAAACCCTACACCCTAAACAGTAAACCATAAACCCTAAACCCTAAATCCGAAACCAAAAACCCTAAACCCTAAACCATAAACCCTAAACCCTAAACCCTAAACCCCAAACCCTAAATCCTAAACATAAAACCCAAAACCCTAGACCCTAAACCCTAACCCTAAACCCTAAAAACCCTAAACCATAAACTCGAAACCCTAAACCCTAAACCATAAACCCGAAACCCTAAACCCTAAAGCCTAAAGCCTAAACCCTAAACCTTAAACCCTAAACCACAAACCCTAAACCCTAAAACCTAAACGGTAAACCCTAAAACCCTAAACCCTAAATCCTAAACCCAAACCCTTAACCCTTAACCCTAAACCCAAAACAGTAAACCCAAAATGCTTATCCCAAAACCTAAAACCCTAAACCCTAAACCCTTACCCTAAACCCTAAAGCCTGAACCCAAAACCCAAAACCCTAAACACTAAACCCTAAACCCTAAGCCCTAAAACCCTAATACCTAAACCCTAAAACTCTAAACCCTAAACCATAAATCCAAAACCCTAAAACAAAAAACCCAAAACCAAAAACCCTAATCCTAAACCCTAAACCCTTAACCCTAAACCCTAAACACTAGACTCTGAACACTAAACAATAAACCTTAAACCCAAAACCCTAAACCCTAAACCCAAAACCCTAAACTTGAAACCTTAATCCCTAATCCCTAAACACTAAACCCTAAACCCTAAAATTCTAAACCCTAAATTGTAAACCCTAAACCTTAAAACAGAAAACCCTAAACCCTAAATCCTAATCCTAAACCCTAAACCCTAAACCCAAAACCCAAAACCCTAAACCCTAAATGCTGAACCCTAGACCCTAAACAATAAACAATAAACACTAAACCCCAAACCCTAGACCCTAAACCTTAAACCCTAAACTCTAAACCCTAAACCTTATACCGTAAATCGTAAATGCTAAACCCTATACCGTCAACCCTAAACACTTAAACCTAAAACCGTAAACCCTAAACCGTAAACGTTAAACCTTAAACCCTAAACCTAAAACCCTAAAAATTAAACCCTAAACACTAAACCCTAAACCCTAAACCCTAAAACACCAAAGCCAGAACCCTAAACCCTAAAACTGAAACCCTAAACCCTAAAAATTGTAAATTAAACCCTAAACCCTAACCCTAAACCCTAAACCCCAAACCCCAAACCCTAAACCCTAAACCCTAAACCCTAAACCCTAAAACCTAAACCCAAAAACACTAAACCCTAAACCCTAAAACATAAAATCCTAAACCCTAAATCCTAAACCCTAAACCATAGCCCTAAACCCTAAACCCTAAACACTAAACCCTAAACCATAAACCCTTAAACCTAAGTCGTAAACTGTAAATGCTAAGCCACCCTAAACACTAAAAAATAAACCATAAACCCTAAACCCGGGACCCTAGACCTTAAATACTAAAACATAAACCACGAACCTTAAGCCCTAAACCTAAAACCCTAAAAACTAAACCTTCAACCACTACCACGAATCGACTCCAAAATCAGATTCCAATCGTACCATCGCTTCAGGAACATAAATCCTAAACCTGAAACCCTGAACCCCAAACCCCTAACCCTAAACCCAACACCCTAAACAATAAACCCTAAATCGTAAACCCTAGACCCTAGACCTAGACCCTAAACCCTAAACCCTAACCCGAAACCTTAGACACTATGCCCTTAACCCGAAAGCCTAAACCTTAAACCCTAAACTCCAAACCCTAATCCCAGAAAAGCCTAAACCCTAAACACTAAACCCTAAACCCTAAACCCTAAACCCTAAACCCTAAACCCCAAACCCTAGACCCTAAAAACTATACACCATAAAACAAAAACCCTAACCCTAAGCCCTAAAACCCAAAACCCCAATCCCTAAACCCAAAACCCAAAACCCAAAACCCTTCCACCCTAAACCCTAAACCATAAACACTAAACCCTAAACCGTAAACTATAACCCTAAACCCCAAAAACCCTAAACCCTAAAACCTAAACCCTAAACCCTAAGCCTAAACCCCAAACCTAAAACCTGAAACCCTAAACCCTAAACTCTGAACCCTAAACCCCAAACCTGAAACCCTGAACCCTGAACCCTAAACCCTAAACCCTAAACCTTAACCCTACACCCAAAACCCAAAACCCTAAAACCCAAAACCCTAAACCCTAAAACAAAATCCCAAAGCCCTAGACCCTAAAGAATAAAACATAAACCGAAAACCCAAAACCCTAAACCCTAAAGGTTGTAAACCGTAAAACCTAAACCATAACCCTAAACCCTAAAGCCCTAACCCCAAACCTCAACCCTAAAACCCTAAACCCTAAACCCTAAATCCAAACCCCAAAACCCTTCAACCCTAAACCCAAAACCCTAAACCCTAAACACTAAACCTCAAACCCCGAAAACCCTAAACCCTAAACACTAACTTTAAACCCTAAACCAAAAGCCCGAAACCCTAAACCCTAAACCCTAAACCCTAAACTGTAGACCCTAAACCCGAAACTGTAGACCCTAAACCCTAAACCTTAACCCTAAACACTAAACCCTAAACCCTAAACCCTAAATCCAAATCCCTAAGCCCTAGACCCTAAACAATAAAACCTAAATCCAAAACCCAAAACCCTTCAACCCTAAACCCTAAACCCAAAAACCCTAACACTAAACCCTAACCCTAAACCCTAAACCATAAACCCAAAACCCAAAAGCCTAGACTGTAAACCCAAAACCCAAAATCGTAAGCACTAAACCCTAAACCCTAAACCCTAAACCCCAGCACTAAACCCTAAACCCGAAACCCAAAACCTAAACCCTAAATGCTAAACCATATACCGTGAACCCTAAGCACAAAATAGTAAAATCGTAAACCCTAAATCTTAAAACTTAAACCCAAAACCCTAAACCCTAAAACTCTAACTTGTAAATCCTTAACCGTAAACCCTAAAATAGAAAACACTAAACCCTAAATCCAAACATCCAAAAGCCTAAATGCTAAACCCTAAACCCTATACCCTAAACCCTAGATCCCAAACACGAAACAATAAACCGTAGACCCTAAACCCTAGACATTAAACCTTAAACCCTAAACTCTAAATCCTAAACCTTAAACCCTAGACCCTAAATGCTAAACCCTATACTGTGAACCCTAAACCCTAAAACCTAAAATCATAAACCCTAAACTGTAAAAATTAAACCGTAAACCCAAAACCTAAAACCACAAAAAATACACCATAAACCATAGCCCGGACCAACTACAAAATTGGAAGCCAATCGTACCATCGCTTGAGAAATTTCATCCTACCGTAAAAAAAAAAAAAAAATCGTCAAAATTGGAGTACAAATGAAAAAGTTATGCCCTCTTCATTTTCCTATAATCTTGAAAGTTTGACAGACACTAAACCCTAAACCCTAAACCCTAAACCTTAAACCATAAACCCTAAACCGTAAACCTTAAACCATACACCCTAAACCTAAAACCCAAAAAACTAAATCGTAAACCATAACCCCAAGCCGACTCCAAAATCATAAACCAATCATACCATTACTTCAAAAATTTTCTACTACCCGAAAATACAAAAAAGAATCGTCCAAATCGGAGTTCAAAAGAAGAAGTTTTGCCCTCTTCATTTTTCTATAAACTTTAAAGTCTCACAGACCCAAAACCCTAAAACCTAAATCGTAAACCCTAAACCCTAAAACCCTAAACCCAAACACTAAACCCTAAACCCTAAACCTTAAACCCTAAACCCTAAACCTTAGCCCCTAACCGTAAACCCAAGACCCTAACCCTAAACTTTAAACACAAAACCCTAAACCCTAAACCCGAAACCCTAAACCCTAAATCCTAAACCCTAAACCTTAAATCCTAAACCCTAAACCCTGAACCCTAAACCCCAAACCCTACCCTAAACCCTAACCCCAGACCCTAAACCATAAAACCTAAACCCAAAACCCTAAACCCTAAACGCTAAACCATAAAACCCTAAACCCTAAACCCTAAACCCTAAAACCTAAACCCTAGACCCTAAACCCTAACCCTAGACCCTAACCCTAAACCCTAATGCTAAACCCTAAAAACCCGAAACCCTAAACCCTAAATCCCAACCTTAAACCCGAAAGCCTAAACCTCAAACCCTAAACCCTAAACCTTAAACCCAAAACCCTAAACCCTAAAATCCTAAACCCTAAACCCAAACCCTAAACCCTTAATCCTAAACCCTAAACACTAAACCTTAAACGCAATGCCCTAAACCCTAAACACTAAACCCTAAACCCGAAACCCAAACCCTAAACCCTAAACCCTAAACCCTAAACCCGAAACGCTAAACGCTAAACCATAAAGACTAAACCATAAACCCAAAACTCAAAACCCTAAAAGCCTAAACCCTAAACCCTAAAACTCTAAACCCCAAATCGTAAACCGTAAACACTAAAAAAGAAAACCCTAAACCCTAAACGCTAATCCTAAATGCTAAACCTTAAACACTAAACCCTAAACCCTAAACTCTAAACACTAAACAATAAACCCTAAACCCTAAACCTAAACCCCAAACCCTAAACCCTAAACCCTAATCCCTAAACATTAAACCCTAAACCCTAAACCCTAAACCCTAAAACTCTAAACCTCAAATTGTAAACCCTAAAACCTAAAACCAAAAACCCTAAACCCTAAACCCTAAACCCTAAACCCTAATCCCTAAACCCTAAACACTAAACCCTAAGACCCTAAACCCTAACCCAAAACCCTAAACCCTAAAAACCCTTAACCCAAGACCCTAAAATCTAACCTTAAACCCCAAACACTAAACCCTAAAACCTAAATCCTAAACCCTAAACCCCAAACCCTAAACCCTAACACTAACCCCTAAACCAAAAACCCAAAACATTAAACCCTAAAACTTAAACACTAAACCCCAAATCCTAAACCCTAAACGCTAAACCTTAAACCCTAAACCCAAATCCTAAACCCTAACCCTAAACCTTAAACCCTCAAAACCCCAAACCCTAAACCCCAAAATCCAAACCCTAAACCCAAAACCATAACCCTAAACCCTAAAACCTAAACCTTAAACCCTAAACCCTAAACCCTAAACCCAAAACCCAAAACCCAAAACCTTCAACCTTAAACCCTAAACGCAAAGTCCTAAAACCCTAAACCCAAAACCTAAACACTAAACACTTAACCATAAACAATAAACCCTAAACGCCAGGCCCAAAACCCTAAATCCTAAACCCTAAAAACCCTAAACCATAAACCCTAACCCTAAACCCTAAACCCTATACCCTAACCTTAAACCCTAACCCTAAACCCTAAACGAGAAACCCTAAACCCTAAACCCTAAACCTGAAATCCTAAACCCTAAACACTAAGCCCGAGAACA
>NW_026651979.1:27500-40000 GCF_029873635.1 Malania oleifera | reverse complement strand
ACCTTAAATCCAAAAAACCCAAAACCCAAAAACTTAAACACTAAACCCTAAACCAAAAACCCCAAACCCTAACTCCTAAACCCTAACCCCCAGACCCTAAGCCCTAAACCCTAAAGACAAAACACTAAAACCTAAATCCGAAACCCTAAACTATAAACCCTAAACCCAAAAAAATAAACCCTAAATCGAACACCCTAAATCTGAAACCCTAAACTGTAAAACCCTAAACCCTAAACCCTAAATCCTAAACCTCAAACTCTAAACCCCTAAACTCCAAATTCCAAACCCTAAACCAAAAATCCTAAAACCTATGCCCTAAACCCTAAACCTTAAATCATAAACCCTAAATCCTAAACCCTAAAAACTAAACCCTAAACCCTAAAACATAAACCCTAAACACTAAACACTAAAACCTAAACTCAAAAAACCTAAAGCCCAAAACCCAAAACAAAAACCCCCAAACCCTAACCCCTAAACCCTAACCCTAAACCCTAAACCCTAAACCCTAAAATCTAAACCCTAAACCCTAAACCCTAAACACTAAACCCAAAACCCTAAACCCTAAATCCTAACACTAAACCCTAAACCCAAAAAACCATAAACCTGAAACCCTAAACCCTAAACCCTAAGACCTAAAAACTAAACCCTAAACCCTAAACCCTAAACACTAAACCCTAAACCCTAAACCCTAAACCCTAAAACCTATGCCTTAATCCCCAACCCTAAACCCTAAATCCTAAACCCTAAACCCTAAACCCTAAACCCTAAAACCCTAAACCCTAAACCCTAAACCAAAAACCCTAAAACCCCAAACCGTAAACCCTAAACCCAAAACCCTAAACCCAAAAACCTAAACCCTAAACCCTAAACCCTAAAACCTATGCCCTAAATCATAAACCCTAAGCCCTAAATCGTAAACCCAAAAACCTATACCCTAAACCCTAAACCCTAAACCCTAAAAAATAAACTCTAAACCCTAAACCCTAAACCCTATGCCCTAAACCCCAACCCCTAAACCCCAAACCAAAAATCCTAAACCCTAAACCCTAAACCCTAAAAACTAAACCTTAAACCCTAAACCCTAAACCCTCAACCAAACCCTAAACCCTAAACCCTAAATTGTAAACCCAAAAGACCTTAAACCTAAAACCCTAAACCAAAAACAAAGAACCCCAAACCCTAACCCCTAAACCCTAACTCTAAACCGTAAACCCTAAACCCAAAAAACTAAACCCTAAACCCTAACGCTAAACCCAAAAAAACCTAAACCCTAAATCCTAAACCCTAAACCCTAATACCTAAACACTAAACCCTAAACCCTAAACCCTAAACCCTAAACCCTAAAAACTGCACCCTAAACCCCTCAACACAAAACCCAAAACCCTAAACCCAAAAAAACCTAAACCCTAAATCTAAAACCCTAAACCCTAAGACCTAAACACTAAACCCTAAACCCTAAACCCTAAACCATCAACCGTAAACCCTAAACACTACACCCTAAACCCCTCAACCCAAAACCCTAAACCCTAAACCCTAAACGCTCACTCTATACCCTAAACCCTAAAAACCATACAACTTAAACCCTAAACCCTAAACCCTAAACCCTAAACTCTAAGACCTAAACACTAAATCCTAAACCCAAAACCCAAAACCCTAGACCCTAAACACTAAACATTAAACACTAAACCCCTACACCCTAAACACTAAACCCTAAACCTAAAATCCAAAACCCTAAACCCTAAACCCTAAACCCTAAAAACTAAACCCTAAACCCTAAACCCTAAACCCTAACCTCTAAACCCAAATAACCCTAAACCCTAAAAACCCTAAACCCTAAACCCTAAACCCCAAACCCCAAATCCTAAACCCTAAACCCTAAACCCCTAAACCCAAAATACTAAACCCAAAACCTTAAAACATATGCCCTAAACCCTAAACCCTAAACCCAAAATCCTAAACCCTAAACCCTAAGCACTAAGCCCTAAAACCTAAAAACTAAACCGTAAACCGTAAACCCCAAACCCTAACCCTAAACCCTAAAATTTATGCTCTAAACCCGAAACCCTAAACCCTAAACACTAACCCCTAAAACCTAAAAACTAAACCCTAAACCCCAAACCCTAAACACTAAACCCAAAACCCTAAAACAAAAAAACCCTAAACCCTAAACCCTATACCTTAAATACCAATCCCTAAACCCTGAACCCAAACACAAAAAGCCCTAAACCCTAAATCCAAAACCCTAAAACCTAAAAACCCTAAACACTAAAACCTACGCCCTAAACTCTAAACTCTAAACCATAAACCTTAAACCCTAAACCTTAAACCCTAAAAACTAAACACTAAACTCTAAACCCTAAACACTAAACCTGAACCCTAAACCCGAAAAACACTAAACCCTAAACCCCCAAACCCTAAACCCTAAACCCTAACCCTAAACACCAAACCCTAAACGCTAAACTGTAAACCGAAAAAACCCTAAACCCTACACCCTAAATGTAAAACCCTAAGCCAAAAACCCCAAACCCTAACCCTAAACCCAAAAAATTGGACCCTAAACCTTAAAACCTGAACCCTAAACCCTAAACCTTAAACCCTAAGAACGAAGACCTAAACACTAAACCTTATACCCAAAAAACCCTAAACCCTACACCCAAAACCTTAAACCAAAAACCCCAAACCGTAACACCTAAACCTTTACACCCAAACCCTAAACCCTAAATACTAAACCCTAAGCCTTAACCCTAAACCCTAAACCCTAAAAACTAAACCCTAAACCCAAAACCCAAAACCCTAAGACCTAAACACTAAACCCACAACACTACATCCTAAACACCTAAACCCTAAACCCTAAACCCCAAACCCTAAACCCAAAACTCAAAACCTTAAACCTAAACCCTAAAACAAAAAAACCATAAACCTTAAACCCTAAACCCTAAACTCTAAACTCTAAGACCTAAACACCAAATCCTAAACCCAAAACCGAAAACCCAGAACCCTAAACACTAAACATTAAACACTAAACCCCTACACCCTAAACACTAAACCCTAAACCCTAAATCCTAAACCTTAAACCCTAAACCCTAAACCCTAAACCCTAAAAAATAAACCTTAAACCCTAAACCCTAACCTCTAAACCCAAACAACCCTTAATCCTAAACCCTAAAAACCCTAAACCCTAAACCCCAAACCCTAAATCCTAAACCCTAAACCCTAAATCCTACACCCTAAAACCTAAAATATATGCCCTAAACCCTAAACCCTAAACCCTAAATCCTAAACCTTAAAACCTAAACACTAAACCCTAAAACCTAAAAACTAAATCGTAAACCCTAAACCCCAAACCGTAACCCTAAACCCTAAACCCTAAACACAAAACCCGAAACCCTAAAACAAAAAAACCCTAAACCCTAAACCCTAAACCTTAAAACCTAATCCCTAAACCCTGAACCCCAAACCAAAAAAGCCCTAAACCTTAAATCTTAAAAACCCTAAACCCTAAACCCTAAGCACTAAAACCTATGCCCTAAACTCTAAACCCTAAACCATAAAACTTAAACCCTAAACCTTAAACCCTAAACCCTAAACCCTAAACCCTAACCCTAAACCCTAAACCCTAAACCCTAAACCCTAAACCCTAAACCTAAAAAACCCTAAACCCAACACCCTAAATGCAAAATTTGAAGCCAAAAACCCCATACCCTAACCCCTAAACCCTAAACCCTAAACACAAAACCCGAAACCCTAAAACAAAAAACCCTTAAACCCTAAACCCTAAACCCTAAAACCTAATCCCTAAACCCTAAACCCCAAACTCAAAAAAGCCCTAAACCCTAAAACCTAAAAACCATAAACCCTAAACCCTAAGCACTAAAACCTATGCCCTAAACTCTAAACCCAAAACCATAAAACTTAAACCCTAAACCTTAAACCCTAAACCCTAAACCCTAAACCCTAAGACCTAAACACTAAACCCTAAACACTAAACACTAAACCCTTAACCCCTAAACCCTAAACCCTAAACCCTAACCCTAAACCTTGAACCCTAAACCCTAAACCATAAACCCAAAAAACCCTAAACCCAACACCCTAAACGCAAAACCCTAAGCCAAAAACCCCAAACCCTAACCCCTAAACCCTAAACCATAAAAGCTAAACCCTAAACCCTAAACCCTAAACCCTAAACCTTAAACCCTAAAACCCTAAACCCTAAACCCTAAACCCTAAACCCTAAACCCTAAACACTAAACCCTAAACCCATTAAACCTAAACACTAAACCCTAAACCCAAATTCCTAAACCCAAAATCTTAAATCCTAAACCCTAAACCCTAAACTCTAAACCCAAAAAACCCTAAACCCTTAATCCTAAACCCTAAACCCTAAACCTTATACCCAAAAAACCCTAAACACTAAACCCTAAACCCAAAACCCTAAACCAAAAACCCCAAACCCTAACCCCTAAACACTAAAACCTAAACCCTAAACCCTAAACCCTAAATCCTAAACCCTAACCCTAAACCCTAAACCCTAAACCCTAAAAACTAAACCCTAAACCCTAAACCCTAAACCCTACCCCTAAACCCTAAACTCAAAAAAACATAAACCTTAAACCCTAAACCCTAAACCCTAAACCCTAAACACTAAACCCTAAACCCTAAACCCTAAACCCTAAACACTAAACCCTAAACTCCTAAACCCTAGACACTAAACCCTAAACCCTAAACCCTAAAACCTATGCCCCAATCCCCAAACCCTAAACCCTAAACCCTAAACCCTAAAGCCTATGCCCTAAACCCTTAACAAAAAAAACTAAACCCTAAACCCTAAACCCTAAACCCTAAGCTCTAAACCCAAAAAACCCTGAACCCTTAATCCTAAACCCTAAACCCTAAAAATCCTAAACCCAAAACCTTAAACCCTAAATCCTAGACCCTAAGCCCTAAACCCTTAAACCCTAAACCCTAAACCCTAAACCCTAAAACTTATGCCCTAAACCCAAAACCCAAAACCCTAAATCCTAGACCCTAAATCCTAAACCCAAAACCCTAAACCAAAAACCCCAAACCCTAACCCCTAAACACTAACCCTAAACCCTAAACCCTAAACCAAAAAATCTAAACCCTAAACCCTAAACCCGGAAAACTAAAACCTAAACCCTAAACCCTAAACCCTAACCCTAAACCGTAAACCCAAAAATTAATAAACCTTAACCCTAAACCCTAAGCCCTAAACCCTAAGACCTAAACACTAAACCCTAAACCCTAAACCCTAAACTCTAAACACTAAACACTAAACCCTAAACCCTAAACCCTAAACCCTAAACCCTAAACCCTAAACCCTAAATACTAAACACTAAACCCTAAAACCCTAAACCCAAAACACTAAACCCTAAACCCTATATCCTAAACCCTAAAACCTATGCCTTAATACCCAACCCTAAACCCTAAACCAAAAACCCTAAAACCCCAAATCGTAAACCCTAAACCCTAAACCCTAAACCCTAAACCCTAAACCCTAAACCCTAAACCCTAAACCCTAAAACCTATGCCCTAAACCCTAAACCCTAAACCCTAAATCATAAACCCTAAGCCCTAAACCGTAAACCCAAAAACCTAAACCCTAATCCCTAAACCCTAAACCCTAACAACTAAACTCTAAACCCTAAACCCTAAACCCTAAAGCCTAAACCCAAAACCCTAAAAACTAAACCCTAAACACTGAACCCTAAACCCTAACCCTAAACCCTAAACCCTAAACCGTAAACCCAAAAAACCTTAAACCCTAAACCGTCAACCCAAAACCAAAAACAAAAAACCCCAAACCCTAACCCCTAAACCCTAACTCTAAACCGTAAACCCTAAACCCAAAAAACTAAACCCTAAACCCTAAATCCTAAACCCTAACCCGAAGACCTAAACACTAAACCCTAAACCCTAAACCCTAAACCCAAAAAATCATAAACCTTAAAACCTAAACCCTAAACCCTAAACCCCAAACTCTAAGACCTAGACACTAAATCCTAAACACAACACCCCTACACCCTAAACACTATACTCTAAACCTAAAATCCAAAACCCTAAACCCTAAACCATAAACCCTAACCTCTAAACCCAAAAAACCCTAAACCCTTTATCCAAAATCCTAAACCCAAAAAACCTTAAACCCTAAACCCCAAACCCTAAATCCTAAACCCTAACCCCTAAACCCTAAACCATAAATCCAAAACCCTAAACCCTAAAACTTATACCCTAAACCCTAAACCCTAAATCCTAAACCCTAAACCCTAAACACTAAACCCTAAAACCTAAAAACTAAACCATAAACCCTAAACACCAAACCCTAACCCAAAACCACAAACCCTAAAAACTAAACCCGAAACCGTAAACAAAAAAAACCATAAACCCTAAACCCAAAACCCTAATCCCTAACCCTTAAAACCTAAACACTAAACCCTCAACTGTCAACCCAAAAAGCCCTAAACCCTAAATCCAAAACCCTAAAACGTAAAAAGCCTTTACCCTAAACCCTAAACCCTAAAACTTATGCCCTAAACCCAAAACCCTAAACCCTACATCCTAAACCCTAAACCCTAAAAACTAAACCCTAAACCCTAAATCATAAACGCTAAGCCCTAAACACTAAACCCTAAAACCTAAAAACAAAACCGTAAACCGTAAACCCCAAACCCTAAGCCTAAACCTTAAACCCTAAAAACTAAACCCGAAACCCTAAACAAAAAAAACCATAAACCCTAAACCCAAAACCCAAAACCCTAATCCCTAAACCTTAAAACCTAAACCCTAAACCCTAAACCCTCAACCCTCAACCCAAAAAGCCCTAAACCCTAAATCTAGAACCCTAAAACCTAAAAACCCTTAACCCTAAACCCTAAACACTAAAACCTACGCCTTAACTCTAAACCTTAAACCCTAAACCCTAAACCCTAAAAACTAAACACTAAACCCTAAACCTCAACCCAAAAAACCCTAAACCCAAAACCCTAAACCCAAAAAACCCTAAACCCTAAACCCTAAACCCTAAATCCTAAACCCTAAACCCTAAATCCTAAACCCTAAACCCTAAACCCCTAAACCCTAAACCCTAAATCCAAAAGCCTAAACCCTAAAACTTATGCCCTAAACCCTAAACCCTAAACCCTAAATCCTAAACCCTAAACCCTAAACACTAAACCCTAAAACCTAAAAACTAACACTTAAACCATAAACCCCAAACCCTAACCCTAAACCCTAAACCCTAAACACTAAACCCGAAACCCTAAACCAAAAAAACCCTAAACCCTAAACCCTATTCCCTAACCCTTAAAACCTAAACCCTAAACCCTAAACCCTAAACCCAAAAAGCTCTAAACCCTAAATCCAAAACCCTAAAACCTAAAAACCCTTAACCCTAAACCCTAAACACAAAAACCTACGCTCTAACTCCAAACCTTAAACCCTAAACCCTAAAAACTAAACACTAAACCCTAAACCATAAACCCTAACCCTAAACCCAAAAAACCCTAAACCCTATACCCTAAACCCTAAACCCTAAACCCTAAACCCTAAACCCTAAACCCTAAACACTAATCCCCAAACCCCTAAACCCTAAACCCTAAACCCTAACCCTAAACCCTAAATTGTAAACCCAAAAAACCCTAAACCCTACACCCTAAACGCAAAACCCTAAGCCAAAAACCCCAAACCCTAACTCCTAAACCCTAACCTTAAACCCTAAACCCTAAACCCTAAAAATAAAACCCTAAACCCTAAACCCTAAACCCTAAACCCTAAACCTTAAACCCCAAAAACTAAGACCTAAACACTAAATCCTAAACCCTAAACCCTAAACCCTAAACACTAAACCCTAAACCCACTAACCCTAAACACTAAACCCTAAACCCAAAATCCTAAACCCTAAAACCTATGCCCTAAGCCCTAAACCCTAAACCCTAAACCCTAAACCCTAAACCCTAAACCCTAAACCCTAAACTCTAAACACAAAAAACCCTAAACCCTTAATCCTAAACCCTAAACCCTAAACCTTATACCCAAAAAACCCTAAACCCTAAACCCAAAACCCTAAACCCTAAACCCTAACCCTAAACCCTAAACTGAAAAAAACATAAACCCTAAACCCTAAACCCTAAACCCTAAACCCTAAACCCTAAACACTAAACCCAAAACCCTAAACCCTAAACACTAAACCCTAAACCCTAAAACCTATGCCCTAATCCCCAAACCCTAAACCCAAAATCCTAAACCCTAAACCCTAAACCCTAAGCCCGAAACCCTAAACCCTAAAAACTAAACCCTAAACCCTAAACTCTAAACCCTAAACCCTAAGCTCTAAACCCAAAAAACCCTGAACCCTTAATCCTAAACCCTAAACACTAAAAACCCTAATCCTAAAACCTTAAACCCTAAATCCTAGACCCTAAAACCTAAACCCTAAACCCTAAACCCTAAAACTTATGCCCTAAACCCAAAACCCTAAACCCTACATCCTAAACCCTAAATCCTAAACAAAAAACCCTAAACACTAAAAACTATACCCTAAACCCTAAATCCTAAACCCTAAGCCCTAAACACAAAACCCTAAACCCTAAAAACTAAACCCTAAAGCCTGAACCCCAAACCCTAACCATAAGCCCTAAACCCTAAACACTAAACCCGAAACCCTACACGCAAAAAACCCTAAACCCTAAACCTTAAACCATAAAACCTAAACCCTAAACCCTAAACCCAAAGCCTTAAAAGCCCTAAACCCTGAAAAACCCTAAACCCTAAACCCTAAATCCTAAATCCTAAACCCTAAACCCTAAACCCTAAAACCTATGCCCTAAACCCTAAACACTAAACCATTAATCTTAAACTCTAAACGTTCAAAACTAAACGCGAAACCCAAAACCCTAAACCCAAACCCTAAACCCAAAAAACCCTAAACCCTAAACTCTAAGACCTAAACACTAAACCCTAAACCCTAAACCCTAAACCCTAAACCCTAAACCCTAAACGCTAAACCCTTGACCCTAAACTCTAAACACGACACCATAAACCCTAAACCCTAAACCCTAAACCAACAACACTAAACACTAAACCCTGAACCCCTAAACCCTAAACACTAAACCCTAAGACATAAACCCTAAACCCTAAAACCTATGCCGTAATCCCCAACCCCTAAACCCTAATTCCTAGACCCTAAGCCCTAAACCTTAAACCCTACACGTTAAATATGAAACCCTAAACCCTACCACCTAAACCCTAAGCTCTAAACCCTAAAATTCCAAAACCCTTAATCCAAAACCCTATACGCTAAACCCTAAACACTAAACCCAAAACCCTAAACCAATAAAACCCTAAACATTAAACCCTAAACTTTAAACCTTGAAACCTAAACCCTAAACCCTAAACCCTAAACCCAAAAACCCTTAAACCCTAAATGTTAGACCTTAAACCCTAAAAATCCTAAACCTTAAACCCTAAACCCCAAATCCAAGACCTTAAATCCTAAACCCTAAACCCTAAACACTAACCCTAAACTCTAAACCCAAAAAACACTAAACCCCATACCCCAAAACCTAAACCCTAAACCCTTGACCCTAAACTGTAAACACGAAACCATAAACCCTAAACTCTAAACCCTAAACCAACAACACTAAACACTAAACCTTGAACACCTAAACCTTAAACAGTAAACCCTAAGACATAAACCCTAAACCCTAAAACCTATGCCGTAATCCCTAACCCCTAAACCCTAAATCCTAGACCCTAAGCCCTAAACCTTAAACCCTAAACCTTAAATACGAAACCCTAAACCCTACAACCTAAACCCTAAGCTCTAAACCCAAAAATTCCAAAACCCTTAATCCAAAACCCTATACGCTAAACCCTAAACACTAAACCCAAAACCCTAAACCTATAAAACCCTAAACACTAAACCCTAAACCCTAAACCTTGAAACCTAAACCCTAAACCCTAAACCCAAAAAACCTTAAACCCTAAATGCTAAACCTTAAACCTTAAAATCCCTAAACCCTAAACCCTAAACCCCAAGTCCAAAACCTTAAACCCTAAACCCCAAACCTTAAACCCTAAACCCTAAACCCTAAATCCTAAAACCCATGCCCTAAACCCTAAACCCTAAACCATAAATCTTAAACCCTAAACGTTAAACCCTAAACCCTAAACCCTAAAAACAAAACCCTAAACCATAAACACTAGATGCTAACCCTAAACCAAAAAAGCCCTAAACCATAAACCCTAAGAACAAAACACTAAACCCAAAATCCAAAACCCAAAACCCTAAACACTAAACCATAAACCCCTCAACACTAAACCCTAAACCCTAAACCTTAAACCCTAAACCCTAAACCATAAAACCTATACCTAAACCCTAAACCCTAAACCCTAAACCCTAAATCCAAAACCTTTTACCCTAAACCCTAAACCCTAAAACCTATGCCCTAATCCCTAAACCCTAAACGATAAATCTTAAACCCTAAACACTAAACACTAAAAACTAGACCCTAAACCCTAAACCCTAAACCCTAAACCTAAACCCAAAAAACCCTAAACCCTAAACCCTAAGACCTAAACCCTAAACCCTAAACCTTAAACCCTAAACCATTAACCCTAAAACCTATGCCCTAAACCCTAAACCCTAAAACTTATGCCCTAAACCCTAAACCCTAAATCCTAAACCCTAAACCCTAAACCCTAAAAACTAAACCATAAACCCTAAACCCCAAACCCTAAACCCAAACCCTAAACACAAAAAATTCTAAACCCTAAACCTTAACCCTAAACCCTAAACCCAAAAGACCCTGAACCCTAAATTCTAAACCCTAAAACATAAAAACCCTAAACCCTAAACCCAAACAACACTAAACCCTATACCCCAAACCCTAAACCCTATACCCCAAACCCTAAACTGTAAACACGAAACCCTAAACCCTAAACCCTAAACCCTAAACCAACAACACTAAACACTAAACCCTAAACCAACAACACCAAACACTAAACCCTGAACCCCTAAACCCTAAACACTAAACCCTAAGACATAAACCCTAAACCATAAAACCTATGCCGTAATCCCCAACCCCTAAACCCTAAATCCTAGACCCTAAGCCCTAAACCTTAAACCCTAAATGTTAAATACGAAACCCTAAATCCTACAACCTAAACCCTAAGCTCTAAACCCAAAAATTCCAAAACCCTTAATCCAAAACCGCATATGCTAAACCCTAAACACTAAACCCAAAACCCTAAACCTATAAAACCCTAAACACTAAACCCTAAACCCTAAACCTTGAAACCTAAACCCTAAACCCTAAACCCTAAACCCAAAAAACCTTAAACCCTAAATCCTAAACCTTAAACTCTAAAAATCCTAAACCTTAAACCCTAAACCCCAAATCCAAAACCTTAAATCCTAAACCCTAAACCCTAAACACTAAACACTAACCCTAAACTCTAAACCCAAAAAACACTAAACCCTATACCCCAAAACCTAAACCCTAAACCCTTGACCCTAAACTGTAAACATGAAACCATAAACCCTAAACTCTAAACCCTAAACCAACAACACTAAATACTAAACCCTGAACACCTAAACCCTAAACCCTAAACCCTAAGACATAAACCCTAAACCCTAAAACCTATGCCGTAATCCCCAACCCCTAAACCCTAAATCCTAGACACTAAGCCCTAAACCTTAAACCCTAAACCTTAAATACGAAACCCTAAACCCTTAGTTCTAAACCCAAAAATTCCAAAACCCTTAATCCAAAACCCTATACGCTAAACCCTAAACACTAAACCCGAAATCCTAAACCTATAAAACCCTAAACACTAAACCCTAAACCCTAAACCTTGAAACCTAAACCCTAAACCCTAAACCCAAAACACCTTAAACCCTAAATGCAAAACCTTAAACCCTAAAATCCCTAAACCCTAAACCCTAAACCCCAAATCCAAAACCTTAAACCCTAAACCCCAAACCCTAAACCCAAAATCCTAAAACCAATGCCCTAAACCCTAAACCCTAAACCATAAATCTTAAACACAAAACGTTATACCCTAAACCCTAAACCCTAAAAACATAACCCAAAACCATAAACACTAAATGCTAACCCTAAACCAAAAAAGCCCTAAAACATAAACCCTAAGAACAAAACACTAAACCCAAAATCAAAAACCCTAAACCCTAAACACAAAACCATAAACCCCTCAACACTAAACCCTAAACCCTAAACCTTAAACCCAAAACCCTAAACCTTAAAACCTATACCTAAACCCCAAACCCTAAATTCTAAACCCTAAACCCTAAATCCAAAACCTTTTACCCTAAACCCTAAACCCGAAAACCTATGCCCTAATCCTTAAACCCTAAACGATAAATCTTAAACCCTAAACACTAAACACTAAAAACTAAACCCTAAACCCTAAACCCTAAACCCTAAACCTAAATCGAAAAAACCCTAAACCCTAAACCCTAGGAC